>NC_056626.2:292997892-293297892 GCF_002870075.4 Lactuca sativa
CCTTTAGTGATATCATGATGATGTCCTGAGTTGGTTATGTCTTAATAAAAACGATTTTTATCATCAAAAGGAGGAAATTTCCATTTAACTATTTTCCCTCTGGTATCAAAACCTTTCTCTTTTTCTAGAAAAGGGTTGGAACTTACATACACGAAAATCATTTGTTGATTTGTTCTATCTCTCAAGAACACAAAAAACAACAAGGTATATTATGTGTTTCTGATTTAGAAGTGGTCTGCCTTCTAAATTGAAATTTTTTTGATTATCCCAAATCCGATTTTATGATACCCTAGGCTATAGGGGTGAAATCAAAGATTTTGGAAAGTGATTGTCATCACGATCCAAGAAATATCCATGTATATTGAGATTCTTAAGAACCTAAAATTTTAACATACCTTTGATTTGTTGTAGTAAAAAAAGTCACTTTAATCCCTTGTGTTTGTTGGACTTGGAAAGATAGCACCAAACGGATGATGCCTGTAATGGCTCACACCCAAAACCAAGCAACTAGAAGAAAAGATTAGAGAGAAGAGGGAAGAACGAATTCAGCTATTGTCTTAAAGAATCATTACACGAAAGTAGGTACACAAAGGATCCTATTTATAGTTGTTTAATGAACCCCCTTGGAAACCAAGAGTTCTTAGATGATTAATAATAATTTACCTATAATTCAATCCATATTAATTATAATTAATTAATTAATCATTACTATTTGACTGATCTATTAATCATATAATATATTAATAAATCATTTATTTTCTATTTACAATTACTTGATTATTCATATAATAAACTAACAAATTATCCTCTTGAAAGATCTAGTATGCCTAAGAGTCATTATAGAATGATACTGCTAATAAAATATGATCCTATAAGGTCACATCATACAACAAGTTACCGTCGATTGATTATTTATTAGTATAATTTGATTATTAATAAATATATCAACAATTGTATTTAATTACAAAATTATGATTTCAAGAAAATGCTATTTTACTAATTGGGAATTTATTATTTGTGGAAATAATATTTATTGGAAAAATAAAAATTTATTAAATATAACATAAAGTATGATTATTTATATTTTATATATATATATATATATATATATATATATATATATATATATATATATATATATATATATATATATATATATATATTGCGAATTCTTTATAAAAATGATTGATTTTTTTATAAAGATAAAATATTTGTACATATATAAATATAATAACTAGCCATAAGACAAATTTTGGCTCATGGGAGACATCCTTTTTTCGAAAATTGAAGGGGGGACCAAGCATGGCTCTTTTTGAATTGTTTAATCAATTCATGCCATGCTTGAAACAAAGTTGTCCATACTTTTGCTATATTGTACCCCTTTCACTTTTTGGCCATAATATAAGGAAGGGAATGGAAGGATGGTATAAACTTCTTGCAAGCTTCATTTTTCTTCTTCTATGAACCAAACCCGAGAACAATGTGCTCTCTAAGAGGGTTGCCAAATTCCGAGCTTTACAAGCTCTTATTCTCCTCCATTCTCTTGCATTTTGATGTCAAAAGAATGTCCCTTTGTTGCTTCACCTTTGAGCATATATTTGGTATATATTTCAAAGGCTTATGAACAACAAATCACAAGTGAATACTAGCATGTTTTGATGGTTCTACTCTTGCTTGGTATTCAAGATGCTTCTAACATCATACTAGGAACAATTATTCATGACTTCTAAGAAGTTTGGATAATTTAGATATTTATATATCTGATAATATAACATGTTAAGCAATATTCCAATAAATATACTGATATTTTGTTGGAATAGTGTAAGGCTAAAAGTGCCACCTTGTGTGATCTAAAAGGCCCATGTTTTATGGACTAAACACCTTTAAGGCCAAGAAATCTAATAAGGCCCACATAGATGAATCTTGTTTCTTTTGTGAAGAAACTAGAAAGTGGTAGAGGAACTACTCCTCTTATCTAGAAATAAAGTCTAAAAGAGACTAGTGCTTAAGGTATCTACTGGATAGAACTCATACTTTTCATTTAACAATCAAGTACCTAGTACTTAAATGTTAATCTAATATTTATAACATGATTAAAAATATGTACGGAAGAGTAACTAGCTGAGCACAAGCAAGTTGGAACTACACTTTCGAAGTTTAGTTTCTATTTATGCTTAGAACATAAATTGCTTGTAATATAAAATAATGTTTGTTTTGGAACAATGTATGTTTCAAATTTAGCTTGTCTAAATATTTATGTCTCAGTTACGTATTTAAATGTTTGATTATTTACTAGATCGTTTTTCATAACGATAACACTCATATTTTGAAATGATTGACTTCTATTTTTGAGACTAGATCTCTTAATAGAATTACAAAGTAAATATCAACATTTTATAAATAAAATTAAGTTCTATATGCAAGCACCTTTGACATAAACTTGTTTTAAATCAAACTTATCCATGACATTGTTAGCTTTATTGTATAAATGAAATCCACATATTCCAACTTCAAGAAAGGGATCTTTGAAGGCAAATAATATAGTTTATTTGACATATGTGAATCTTATTTATATATAAAAGATTACTAATAATATTTTCACTAAAGTGTAGAGAAAATAATTATTAAGGAACAATACACATTGGTGTATGATATCCTTTCTAATGAATGTCTATGATTGTGCATAAGATATAACCCACTAATACTATCTAAAGCCTTCTTGATGATAAAGGGTTAATTAAACTTTACTTGATATAGTTTACTTTCTAATCGGTAGAAATGTCCTCATTTTAACCTTTTTAGGATTATAGTTCAATCAATATTAATTGTATCTAGAATACAAACACCAACTAATTACATAATTGTTGAATATTCTAAAAGGGTATTTAGATTATTATATATAAACCCATCAAGAATAAGTTCATTTATTCCTCTGTAAGCTGAGTTAGCAGGAAGCAAGCTTCTAATGACAAAGCAAGTGGGAGGCTCATGGAAATTGAAGCAGCTCAAGAACCATAGTCAGATGTAACAATTTTTGGCACTAGTTTCAACAAGGAATTGGTGAACATGAATAGTAGATATTCATAAACCCCAATTGTTCACAATAATGGTAGAAATCATATATGACTTGAGAAATGTGGAATCTCTCATTGATGAGTTCTTGATGTAATTCATGTTTAATAATCAAGTTTAGGCTTGATTAATCTTTCTCTCTATAGCAAGGCTAGAAGGATTAAGAGATTCTTCTAGAAAGAATATATACATGGATATATATATATATATATATATATATATATATATATATATATATATATATATATATATATATGTTAATACTTGTTATATAAGGATTTTCTCATACTCATGACATTGACTATGATCAAACCTTTTCACAAGTACCTATGATTAGATCAACAAGGACATTATTTACTATACCTTCATGTTCTTATTATGAGATATAGCAAATAGATTTCAAGAAAGACCGATTTTCTTAATAGACATCTACTAGAAGATATCTATATAGCTTAGCCTGGAGGTTTTCTTAATCCATGTTATTCTAAACAAATGTGTAACACTTAAGATCCACTTATGGATATAAATTATACATCTCAAGGTTGGAATAGTCATTTTAATATAAAGATAAAAGGTATGCTTTTATATCAAAATGAAAAGAACATGTGTGTGTTTACTAAGAACTAGTGAGAGGAAAGTGATATTCCTAATCTTGTATGAAAGAGACATACTTAATAATTTGAAATGACATTCCGACTATGTAAGGTAGTTTTTACCTTGACTCAGAAAGTATTTCTAAAGTGAAAGACTTAGGAATGACAATATACATTCTTGGAATGTAAGATCTATAATATATAGATAAAGATGAATGTTAAAGGTTTCTAAATTCTTTTTGCATGAAATGAGAATATCTTGAAAGAGGTAAAGATACAAGATTCCTTTGGAAGATTCTTGATATTTTCACATGACACCATTTTTGAGTTTGTCTCAAATGGATCTAGCACATAGGTTTGAGCTAGATAAAATGATTTATATTTAATTTTCATGGCAAATGAATCCATCATTTATGTCATGTCATGAGATACAAAACTGAATACATGGTTAAGTCACTAGATGACTGTGAGAACATTCTAAAAGTAATTAAGAAGAGCTAAGAGAATGTATATTAGACAGTTAGTTTAGAATAAAATCTTAATGTAAAGAGATACATAGGATTTTGATTGCTAAATAAATGTAGATAATATGAATTATAATTGGATTATGACTTCCTTATGGAACAAAGAGTAAGTTTAGTTGGAATGAGGTCCAAGCAAAATTATAATTGGATGAATGAGTACATTGAAAATCTATGTTGATTTCTACTACTGAAGGATCACATAAAAATCTTTGTGACTTCGAGAGTTGAATTAATCAAGCTACGAGACTCTATGTCACAGAAGAACACCAGTCATATTCTCCAAAATATTTAACTATAATTAGAGTAATGTCAAATATGGAGATGATTTTATTCGCAGAATTCACACGAATTAAATTCAGTCGAACCCGTTAATAAAGCCTTTCCTTTTAACCTAAGTATGAATGGTCACACTTCAGCCATAAGACTTTTATTATTCTAGAAATGGGATTTTGGTTTGGATTTAGTATTTGGATATTGGAACATTGTAACAACAACTATTATATAATCTTTTGATATACTGGCATATGATCATTACACTAATACTTGTTGTGTTGTATATTAACATGTTTAATCCATGAATAATCTTATTATTCTAAAGGTTCATAGTCGGTCATAATTATGGGAGCAATTATGATGTAAGACTAATATGAAAAGAATTGGTTGACTCTCACCAAATGAAAGTAGGCAAGAAGTTGTAACCAAGTTTCATAGGTACTTGTTAGAGAACTAGTATTGAACGGACCGACATCAAGATCAAGTCATAGATCGCAGTCGGGAGTAACACTTGATTAAAAGGTACTATCATAGTGTCCTTAATATCTGATACACATAATGGGACTTATGTATAGGGAGTACTATGCTTTAATATGTTCAAATGTTGTTCCTTAATCGGGCAGTTATAAAAGTCATTTTCGGGTATGGTATGAACTATGCACGAGGCTTATGTTGTCAAGATGAGATTTTTCCCTCTTAAGTGTTGCCACTTAGACATCTAACGCGCATTACCCAAAGTTTAATTACAAATGAGATTGATTGCGATCCAAGGCCCAAGTTCAAGAAGATGTTTGTAATAAAGGGATAATTGATAAACTTACCTTAATACATCAATTGAAGCTTAGAGCTTTTGGGAATTGGATGTTGATGAATGACATTTTACGTCATATGTTATTGGGGGCAGTGAAATGTTGCTAGAAGTTCACCACTATCTATATCAATCTATGATGAGTCTTGTGCAAGTGGGATATTGAAAGATCTCGTATGCCCAAGAGTCATTATAGAATGATATTGCTAATAATATATGATCATATAGGGTCACACCATATAGCAAGTTATCGTCAACTGATTATTTATAAGTATAATTTGATTACTAATAAATATATCAACACTCGTATTTTATTGGAAAATTATTATTTCATGGAAATAATATTTTACTAATTGGGAATTTATTATTTGTGGAAATAATATTTATTGGAGAAATAACAACTTATGAAGTATATCATAAAGTATGATTATTTATAAGTTATATTTAAATCTTAATAAACTAGTTCAATTTATATAAAAGATAATTTTATATAAAATAAGCTAGTTACAATTTATGTGTGTGTGTGTGTGTGTGTGTGTATATATATATATATATATATATATATATATATATATATATATATATATATATATATGTTGGGAATTTTTTATAAAAACGATTGATTTTTATAAAAATAACATATATGTATATATATGTATAAATGTGATAACTAGCCATGAGACAACTTTTGTCTCACGGGAGACATCCTTTTTTCGAAAATTGAAAGTGTGACATCCCTAATTTCACGGCCATAAAATACCGATTTGTTTATGCTTTGTTTTTTAAAATCAGAGTAATCTTTTAAAGAAAACAGTTGCGGAATTTTTTCCCAAAACAAAATATGATAAGAATTTATCAAAACATTTCTTTAAAGAAATGTATTTTCGTTATATAACAAAATCTCGGGATGTCATGTTCAATACAGACCAAAAGCATAAACAGAACAAAAATAGATCTTACAACAGTTATTCATAACTACTGGCCTATAATCCAAAATCTCTCGTTATTTCAGCCAACTTATGCTCTCATACCATAACCTGTAATACAAAGAAAACTGAGAGGGTCTGGCTTGGGAGCCTGGTGAGCATATAGGGTTTTCAACCCATAATAATATAATTATTATATTCAATTATCAAACAATCAATCCAATTACCCACTCCCATTATCTCCATTTATTTCTTAAAGATTTATCCTAAGAACCGATTACCCTTCTCCCATTCATTCCTAAGGATTGCCCTAAGGAACTGGCACAAAGTCTAGTGCTGCCAAGGTTCCTTAATTACCTCTGGTGAACACGCGGTTCACAATAATTAATGAACACCTAGTTCAAAAACACCTAATGAACACTTAGTTCCAATATTACCCAATGAACACCTAGTTCACAAACACTTAATGAACACTTAGTTCAAATATCCCTGATGAACACTAAGTTCAAATATCTAATGAACACTTAGTCCGAATATCCCTGGTGAACCCAATCACCTAAGGAACACAAAGTACAAAAGCTCTTAGTTCAAACAATGCGATAATAAAGTATATCTCGATCCTACAAAACCACTAATATTATAAACACATATAAATCATATTTCTAAAACAATATATCCCATCATGTCAATCCCCACATACTGACCCTATACAATGATCTTACGAGATCTAGCCTAAGGAATCGATATGAACCACAAACTGACAAAGCTGCTTCGGAAATTCCCTGGCAGCAAATGAGGATCAATAAAGACATCAAATGAGGGGAATGGAATAAGTTTCACCTCGAACCTTTGTTCGTAAAAGAAAGAACCGCAAGACATTTTAAGTCAGGGGTAGTTATCTAGATAACAATGCCTAGGCGTGGTCCAACTATCATGAGGTATTATACTCCCAGACTCTACCTATCCCAACATCGAACTTTACCTAGCAGTGGCCTGAATACATGAGGTATTTCACCCCCAGACGCATCCTATCCAGCAATATAACATCAGACATACCTAGCAGTGGTCTATTACCAAAACACTTTATTAGGTAGTCTATGAAGTTCCCTTAATTACTTCGTGAAAGAAAACACTGACATATGAAGCTCGGTCGATCACCTCATAAAAGAAACACTGACTCCAAAGCTCTCTCAAAATAAAAGTACGGGGAAATACTACTAGAGTACTCCTGTACGCTCCTGTAGCCGACACACAAAATTGTCAAAAGACTTTGTACATGATAGTACTTCTGGCACATTATAGTACTCTGGTATGCGAAAGACTCGTACCTGAGAACATAATAGTACCCTGGCATAAGCAGCAGCCAAGACACAGAGCTTTGAAAAGGACTTTGTACATAAAATGTACTTCTGTATGTAGGATGTACTCCACTGATCATCAATCTCACAACACCCGTACTCTTAATAAAAGACTACCCAATGTCCAAACTTAATTGAACTAAACATCCCTATTTAAGTCTTAACCCATCATTAGGTAAGCCTACAATGCCTATAATCAATTTTCGATACTATCTCCGTTTGGAAACGATAACTATGAGTATACTTAACACAAAGTTTTTAAGTAATAATATCATGTATACACATCTTAACACATATTGGACCATAACTGGTTCGTACGTTGCAAATCATCAAATATATCTAACACGTATTTCGGGCAATAACAAATACTTCACCCATATATATATATATATATATATATATATATATATATATATATATATATATATTTAATACTTTAACCAATAATTGTATTAACACCATGTCCATGAAAGGGACTATGCACATGATACCTTATCAGATGAACACATAGTTCAAAAATACATAATCCGTACTCCCGGATCTAAAACTAACCTCCTGATATGATCCATACTCCCGGATCTAAAACTAACCTCCTGATCTAATCCATACTCCCGGATCTAAAACTAACCTCCTCACCCTTTTATCTCATTATCCAACTCATCTTTTATCACCTACCAACAACCTTATCTACCCATGTTCTACCCAACATATACGTAGATACAAAATACATACATAGTTTAACTCATTAAAGCTTATATAATTCATCCATTCCACAACCATCTCAAATTAGCAACAATATATTATACACATACCACGTATTTCATAGAAAATACTTAATATTTATGTGTTAGAAGAAAGTGACCACACACTCACTTGATCAGAAGATGATCAGACAATACTACTGCTTGTAGAAGTAGCATTCTTCGGTGAAACCGGAAGATCTTCACACACCGGGCTTCTCGCAGGCAGAGCTTCAGCTCGGAAACTCTTTTCTTCTCAGGGTATTCGGGCTTCGGGACTCGCCTCGGGTATCGGGATGATATCAGGGCTTTGGGGGGTTAAAATAGGGCTTAGAGAGAGTATCGGGAGTGAGAGAGAAGAGACAGAGCAACCAAAATCGGCTGACCCTTGATTTCTATTTATAGGGTGAAAATTCTGCACTCACGCCGTGAGTTTTAAGTGTTCACGTCATGAGCACAGTAGGTCACTGCGTTCGTCACTCGTCCACTTGCTCTGGAGGCTCCAAAAGGCGTCAGAAGTCAGTTCACGTCGTGAACCCTGACAGTTTTGGGGTTTCGCGCCCGAACTTCATAAATTCATAAATTTCTCATACGAACTCGGTGTTCGACGTTCTTTATATCGACGCGAAGGTGAGATTATTCTATACAACTCTCTTTTAGACTCCGTTGGCTAATTTTGATTTTAATTTTAATATATTATTAATATATTATTTTTAGTAGGCCGGGACAGGAAAACTCCTTTCGAAATTCGTAACTCCTTCATCTGAACTCCGTTTTCGTCTGTCTTTTTATCGTTGGACTACTATTGATGAGATATTCAATTTTCATTTAGAAAGTTTTGGCTAAATATCACTCAACCTCAATCTCGAGTTTCGGGCTGCATACTGCTAATGCTGAAACTTCGAAAAACCATAACTTTCTCATACGAAGTCAGATTTAGATGTTCTTTTTATGCACGCTCTCGGTTTAACGTATCATACGAATTTCATTCAGATCACTAAGGCCAAATATCGCTCTAATGTAAATTCACGATTTACGTCGCGTTGTGTCGTGCCGGTTCTGTCGTGAAACTTTGACATGTCATAACTTCTTCGTTATAACTCGGATTTCAACGTTCTTTATATGTATGGAATCCTTGTAACATATACTACAACTTATTTAAGATTACTCCTTCTAAATAATCTTCCATCAAAAAGTCATTTTTGATGCTTATCGTCTCTAAATTGACTAGCCCGGATCTACGGGTGTTATAGAAAGGGGGACCAAGCATGGCTTTCTTTTGAATTGTTTAATCAATTCATGTCATGCTTAGAACAAAGTTGTCCATACTTTTGCTTTATTGTCTCGCTTTCAATTTTTGGCCATTATATAACGAAGGGCATGAAAGTGTGGAAGGCACTTCTTGCAAGCTTCATTTCTCTTCTTCTTTGAGCCAAATCCGAGAGCAATGTGCTCTCTAAGAAGGCTGCCAAATTTTGAGCTTTACAAGCTCTTCTTCTCCTCCATTCTCTTGCATTTTTATGTCAAATAATGCCCCTTTGTTGCTTCACCTTTTAACATTTATTTGTTATATATTTCAAAGGCTTATGAAAAACAAATAACAATTGAATACTAGCATGTTTTGATGGTTCTAATCTTGCTTGGTGGATTCTTGTAGACAACTCTTGTTTTAGAGTTTCATGCCACAATTCATCAACTTCCAACTTCCTATGAGGATCAAAGTCTTCAAAGGTTGTTATGCTTTTCCTTTTATGGTTCTTTTAATCTTTCTAACTATTGCAAAATGATCCTTGGTGGGTAAAATAGTTTTAGATTTATTCTACATTTTTAAAGATTCCGTTGTCTTTTTTATCGGTTGAGAAACCAGATTTTTAAATATAAACCCATCAACTCTCTCCCCAAATGTCATTCTACTCAGTTAATAGTTATGACGGCAACATAAAAAGGACATTGCTTCTAGTTCAACTATATACCAATTTAGTTATGAGCGTAGACACCGTAATCTGACATTTATAAATTGAAACACATAAATATGTACTGTAATACACAATATAGTGACGTAACTCACCTGGAAAATTACTTGGACAAGCATTTATAATAATGTAACTTATTATAATAATGTACATCTAACTGTCAATCCAACTAGTGGGTAATGCGTCTACCAAGCATTAATCTATAATATTGTAACTTATTAATATCTATGACAATCTCGTAATGAAAGCTAGATATTTCTCTAATCCCAATGAATATAGTACTATAGGATAATCCATAATGAAAGCTAGATATTTCTCTAATCCCAATGAATATAGTATTATAGGATAATCTAGGTAGAATAGTTGGAAGGCATGGCCATTTCATGATGTTGCCTTTCTGAAATTCAACAACCAAACCTACATGACTAATGTTAAAACCTCTCTCGTAAGTAGATCAATCAGTATCATGACTGGAATTACTAATAAATCTTATTTATACATTAATAACAATGACTATTAATATAAATATAAGTTAAACTAAAAGCGTAGTAAGTGTAGCCAAACTTACAGAGAGTTTCTAGCGAAACCGGCTTTTACGCTGGTAGAACTCCAACCAGAGAGCTTCTAATTCTCTGGTTCTCTGATAACGCATAGCCTTGCTAAAGATCTCCTAGATTCTAAAGAAATTTAGGACTAAAGTGTAGAATTTTCTAGAGAGAAGGTTTGTGAGAGTGTGACGAATGAAAAAGGTTGAGATTGCTATTTATAGTAAAATTTTGGCAATGCGTATCGTGCCTTTGAAGGTGCACAACGTCTCCCCATCCATTTTTTGCCACATGTCAGATTCTCTGTGGTCCACTTTGCCACCTTCTAGAAGCACTTGCCATGCTCTCGGCACGCTCCACACACCGCGCAAAACGCAAATTCCCTAACTTCTTCATATGAGCTCCATTTCCCTAACTTCTTCATATAAGCTCTGTTCTTGATGTTTTTTATATCCACGCATAGCTATTGACGAGATCTACAACCTTCATTTTGACTCTGTTACTATTTATCACTTTATTTCTCAAGTTATATTTTTATAGGCTTAGAGTGTAAAAGTCCATATAAAAATCATAGCTCTCTTAGACGATATCTATTCTTAACTGACTTTCTATCGATGAATAGGTATTGACGAGATCTTCAACTTTCATTTAGATTGTTTTCTTAACAATCAACTGATCTTAATTTCAGTTTCTGTGTCACATGCAGCTATGTTGAAACTTCCATAGATCATAACTTCCTCCTATGAAGTCAGATTAGGCATTCCCTAGGCGTTCTCTGTATGCACGATCTCAGTTCTGTGATTACTACAACTTTCTCCAAGACTACTTATCCTAAATAGTCATCTATCAAAAACGTCTATTTACGTAACTGCTCGTTTATACTGTAAGGTGAATATATGGTGTTACAGAAATGCTCCGAGCCTACAGGATAAACTATGAAAAACATATGGTACTCATTTTACAGTAATCGAGTTTTCCTACAACAATAGTTATCAAACCAACACTAAAGTCACACCGTTTGAGGCTTTAAACAGAGGAAAATGTCAATCCCCAATATGTTGGGTAATGGTTGGAGATACGTAAATGACTAGAGGACATGTAAGTAAAACATTGTTTACTAGTCCTAAGATCATTCATGGGATTACAAAAATGTTTGTGTGAACCAGGGAACAATTAAAGGCCGAACACGAATGTCAGAAGAACTGTACATAACATAACAAGAAACGCATACCTCTTGACTTTCAAGTCGGAGACTATGTAACTTTAAACGCTTTCCCTTTTGGAGGAACAATACGGTTTAGAGAACACGAAAAGTTAAACCCACAACACACAAGACCATTGAAATTCTTGTGAGAATTAATGCTATTACGTATCAACTCAAACTGTCTCAAGAACTAAACAATATGTATGACGTCTTTCATGCGCCAAATCTTAAGAAGTGTTTGTCTGATGAGACAATTCATATCACTTTCAATCAAGTGAACTAAGAAAACATACTAGTGTCCCATGCTTTTTTAGTTTATGTCCTAGAGTCATATATATGAGTCGATGACCTTAGAATGATTAATTCAAGCCTTATTCCAGTTTCCTTGTTTGGTTGTGAATTTAGAGTGGAATCACTCATTCGATCGACTGTCCAATCTAGGGTCATGAACGGATGTCATACACAAGGTGACTATAGAAGGGTCACTCAAAGATCTAACGAAACATAAATACCCTAACTTCTTAAAGATACTCCGATTACAAGGAACGTTTCAGGAGGAAATTTCTATAACGAGGGGAGAATGTAACAAATGGAAAAAATATATCAACATTCGCTGGTCAAATCACTATAAACCTTCCTGTAATAGGACCTATTGTATAGTATTCCTCATTTTAGTAAAGCAACTAAAGCCATTATACTTTGATTTGCATGCGGAATACCCAAAATGTCTCAAAAAGTTGATCATTAACAAAAAAAAATATTCACAAAAATAGGTGTTAAATAATGCAAAAACGCATTTTATATGAAAAAGTTACGTGTTTCATGCATATAAAGATTATCAAAAATGGAGTTCATATGCAAAAATTAAGACCTTTTAAAGAAAACGAAAAACTAGTCGGCTAAAAGTGTAAAATTAGAAAACTTAAAACGCATTCTAAACATAGTGTCATCTTTCGTTTGAGAATTCCGATTACATTTTGGGAGTCAACATGTTCGAGACAATCAATTGGAATATTCATAAAAAATTATGAAATAGGAAATTGGGCAAACTGTTTGAGACGTTAAGTGGCAAAAGTAGAGGGGTGAAATGTAAATATTTTTCTTATAAATATTAAAAAATCTGCCAAATAGTTTCTATCCTTAATCTTTCTCTACACTCTCCCGTTTTCTTTTTCCTTTTCCTGGCGCCGGGGACGAGCTCCGGACAGATTTCGGCGAAAATTCCAGTGAGTTCTGATGGCTTTAGAAATTAGTTTTCTCTGTTCCCGAAGAGTAGATATATAAGCCTAGAGTGTCGGTTCATCCAAAAAGTTTGCTATTCAAAAGGGAAGACACTCGAAATGACACCAAATTATCAAAACAAACACTTTTCTAGCTTCAAGGGGGAGTTCTACAACCCTTTTTAAGTATTTTAGGTATTCACGCGAGAATACATGCGATACTCGTATGTACGATTATATAAACTCGTTACCGTTTATATTTCTTATTTACACTTAAATAAACTAGTTAACCCTTATATTTTATATTTATGTTTATACTAGTTTATAGCCCGTGGAAACCATAGTTATAAAAATAATTAAACTTTTATAATAATAAAAAAATCAAATTATTAATCAATTATTTTAAATAAATTACTAATTAAGAGATATTTTTATTAGTTATGTGAAATTATAATCATTGATTCAAATAAATATATAAAAATAATTTTTAATATATATTAGACTTTTTTTGTGAATTAATGAAAACAATAATATAAAATTTAAAATTTAATTTAAAATGGATAATAAATACATTGAAAATAGCATCATATTAATGAGGAGGTTTAATAAATTTAAAATGGAGAACTAATAGATTGACAAGTGGCAACACATTAATTAAGAGATCTATTATAGTGATATATGGCAAAAGAACTACTCTTTTATTAGTATAGGGAGATAAGTTGGTTATCGTTTATGTTTTATATTATCTTCCATATTTCTTATTTATGTTTATATAAACTTGTTATTGCTTGTTATTTCTTTGTTCTTGCTTGTTAAACAACTAGGTTACGTTTATATAACTTGTTATTAGTTTATATTTATTAATAACGTCAAAGTTTATATTTATGTCAAGTTTATATTTATTGTTATTATTAGTTAAGCAACTAGATTAAATTAAATAAACTTATTGTTAAAAGTTTATAATTTTATTTACAACAAGTTTATAATAAATTGCTAGTTGTTAAAAAAAATTCGATTAAAACATGTAAACTTAACAGTTTAATAAAACGTCAAGTTAAATATATTTATGTCTAAATATGACTAAAAATATAGTTTATCTCACATTTATAACCAATACTCAATTTAATGTTCATAAATGTAACTAGCTGGGGAAACCCGCTCCACGGGGTTCGGAACAAACAAATTTACTGAACACACAGGGATTATTGATAATTTGTTTTGGTCGTTTGTGGTACGCTTTGGCATGTTTTATATTTTGTTGTCATTGTGGTCGTACGAAATTGTTATATATATATATATATATATATATATATATATATATATATATATATATATATATATATAGAACACCAAAAGAACGCATAGATGTTTATGCAATAGACAAAAAAAACCAACCGTCTTCACCTTCGGATTTAGGTCACTCATCTAATATTACAAACAAACAATGGAAGCAAAATATTTAAGTGCATGAAATAGCAATGTACTTTTGTTGATAAGTTTACGACGTCTTACTTTCTCCATTCCTTTAGCAAATACCTGTTGAAAGAGAAGAAGATAAACTAAAAAAATTTAACCTAAAAATGCTTTGAAACCCATTGCATGTTCATAGGAATAGTAAATCTCTTTATTGGAAAGAAGAAAACAAAAGTAACCAAGTAGCTTACCTCTATCAATTTGCCAAAGAGTGTTGAAACAAAAAAATAACTGACAACTGTGAATCCTCCAATGAATAAAAGTGTAAAAATGCATACCCGCTCTATTTCGGTTTGTAGGCCTGGCCTACGGGTTTCATCAAATCCTTTGTGGACAAAAGTTGTCTGAATAAAAGCAGTAGCATAAATGTAAATACGAATCATTTAGAGAAAGGGTAATCAAAATCAAAATCAAAATTAATAATAACTAGAGTTTTCAAAGCAACCTGAAAAAAGATGAAGCTTTCTATGGAAAAATGTTGAAATAAAGAGATTCAATGATAGGGATACAATATACATACTGCCCAATTGTGTGTCTTTCATAATCTTCTTGCAAGAGCATGTATGCAATATGCAACATCAGGTCTAGGTCTTGTAGCAGAGATGGATGCAAATATAGTTGCAATAATGGATCCAGGATTAGGGAAATATAAGGGCTACCTTCTGTTAATAGACCACAAACAGATAATTTTATAGAAACACACCTCACATATGTTTCTCTTTTACAGGGTGGTCAACATGATTAGTGGCCTTAACAATATTTACATCTAATTCCTACAAAATGAAACAAACACGGGATATTAAAGTAACAATCATAGAAAGAAAAAATTCAAAATGTTTCAATACCTTATAATCACTATTCACTTTAGCCAAATTGACAGTGGTGCTGTCCTTAATGGCTCCAAGAGCTTTCCTCAGACTCGTTTGAGATCCTCCACCCGACATCTAAATCAATCGGCATTATCAATTAACCAAAATGAAGAGAATTTTTTATAAGATTAATGCATTAGAACACCGTATCACGGTTCCATTAAAGTAGGAACCGAACAATCCAATCACTCAATAATGTCTTAACAACTTAAATTTGCACAAACAAATGCGTTCATCTTATTTTTTTTTAACTTTAATCAATCATACCAACAAAAAATTATCATGAGAATAAGCATGTATTTTGACATACCCTAAGCAGTCTAATCCTAATTGATCTACCTGTAAAGTGGAACAAATAGAAGAAAAAAGAAACAGTGGAAATGGCTGTGGGTAAGTTGACAGTGAAACCACCTCCGTCGCACACCCCGAAGAGCATAACAGGCAGCAGATTGATTCCGGTTACCATGAAAAGCTTGTGCATTGCGATTGCAACTGTATTCCGGGTAAATGGACAGTTGGATCTATTAGCGCCAAAAACTAATCGTGGTAGTAATAGAAATAAAGAGGCAATACCAATTTATGAAAAAAAAAAGTTTATTATTATTTTTTTAGCTACTTTATGCAAACAATGTTTCACTTGTCTTACGAATTAGGCAAAACCATGTGTCAACTAACCCAGTTAAATTTTGTACCATATTTCATATAAAAGGTACTGTCATTTTCACCATCACATTTTTAACGATTCATACATCACTATTTCATTTTCACCAATTATGGAATTTGCAATGTGACAATTCAATCCATTATTAGCAAAAAGGAAAATAATAGTGTTTTCAAATTAAAAATGGCCATACTAAGAAGCCAAGTGGGTAGAGCAAACATTTCCTACCTTCTAGGGAATCAAACATCAGTCAAATCAAAGAGAAAAAAAAGATTGAATGGTAAAATGAATGGAATCTGTACAAAGTACCTTCAGCTTATGATGTGCCCATCCTCTTTCTGAGCAAAAATCCTTCGGATTCCTCATCTACCCAACAAAATTTACCATGAACACTAACATTCTAGACTCCTTTTCTCATTTTTCCAGAAACATGAGCTGCCAAATACCTATATGTTTCAAAATTAAGTCAGTTGTGTAATAAATCGATAAGTATTATGTAAACTTAACACATTTTTATACATAATACTATAAGGAATGAAGCCAAAATAATATTTATTACAAAGCCTTTCTTCTCGTTTGGCTATGTATGACCCATTTCTACAAGCATAAAAAGCAAAAACAACTTCAAAGCCTGTAAAATTTGATGTAAAAGTGTAACCATATTAGTATATTAAGTTGTTAGATTGAGAGAAGATAATATAAAGAGAATTAGCTCCCACTGTATAACTGAGATAGAGATTGAGACCAAAGATGAGAACCTAACATGGAATTGAGCAAGGAATATCATTGGAGTACCTTTCAGAATCATGAACATGAATAGCGGTTCCATGCATTGAAGTTAGAAGCAACCTAAAGAAGCAAGATTGTTCATTGGTTATGATCTAGTAATATATATTCAAGAAGGTAGGTTACTTTGTTTTTTGATTTTTGAAGTAAATTATAAAATTTGATACCTTGTTGCCTAATCCTTGGGGAGCATCAACAACAATCGCCTTCCTGGCTTGTATAGGGTTGGGGATGATGAAGCAAGCGACTTATCCTTAAATTTCATCTCTGCATACAAATCAATTCAAACACAATTTCAGTCGGAAATCGGTATTGTAATTTGTATACACAAGAAATTAAGCATATGATCAATCAAAGTACCGGTCGATGGAGGTCCAGGCTGCGAGATTTCCAATAGTAGTAGACGTCATTTGATTAAAGCAGCGCCCCTGGCATACCGCTGCTAGAGAACTCTTCCGTTCCTTACTCCAAATAACACCACCACCACCACTGCCGCCTGCAGATTGCTTAAGGTTGGAGAAGAGATGAAGAAGTAGAAGAAAAGCGGTGGAAATAGAACGCTTTCGGGTTGTATTTGTCGATTGTACTCAAACTATGTCGTAAAACTCTAGCATCGAAGTTAGAGCCACCCGATAACGACGGCGAAGAAGTGTCTCCGATAGACCATTTGACGAACGGAGACTTCCGGCACCGGAAGACAAGTACCGATTTTGTGATTAAGAATTCGACTAATAGACTCGTCGATCTCCGCATACCACCGATTGTCAGTTTGCAAGGGTATCTGGCATCGAAAATCCTAATCTCGTCATCTACCACCACCTTAACAGCCGTAACGGCCTCCACCACTAATGGTACAGCGACAGACACCAAGAGAAAGAGGTAATCGGAGATGCAAGCGTCAAACATAAAGGATCAGGAAGTGGTTGATGGTGGAGGGAGAAAAGGGTAGAAGAAGAGATGAGACTCAATTTGGGAGGTGGTGGAAGGATCGTGAAGCAAACAGAACGAAAGCAGATAAACATCAAATACTGAGAGGTTGGGCACGATGACCAACACGTGGACAGAGAATAGAATATTTTCCATAAAACACCCCTATACCAAAGTTCTATAATCAACAGACCATTTCTGCCAAAACCACGCAAGTTCACTAGTTTAGTATTCATCTTGCAACACAACTTTAATATATATATATATATATATATATATATATATATATATATATATATATACACACACACAATAATAATAATAATAGCCACAAAGTCGCTTAATATCTTTTCTATTTACGAATAAGACTTTCACTACTTTATAGGCATGTACATTATTCTCTTTTTGTTGGTTTTACAACGGGTAAACCCTGGTTTTGGTCAAAAAGCAGCAATTATATTGCCCAATTTTGTTAGAAAACTTTTATTAAGTTCTACGCAACAAACGAACATTTAATCTAATGAACTTTATAAGTTAAGGATTAATGGAAGAAACACATATTTTTTTCAACGATTTGAACTTAAAAAAATCTAATAAACTTTTTAGCTATGATTTAGGACACAAAAACACACACCTTTTATATTTGTTAGAGCGCAGAAAGTCTACATGCAGTTAAAATTCAACAACTGAGAAGAAAATCTTAGTAAATCCCTCCGCCTATAACTATTAATCTTGTGAGAGCAAGAAATCTGTGTATAGATCTATACAGGTTGACACCCCCACTCATGGTTGCTAGCTACAACCCATGGTGTGATGAAACCCACCGGGTGACAAACTGTCGAAGTCATTTGTTTTGTGGTTCACGATGTTGATGAAACCTTGGTGATGTTTTTCAGCACACCCCTAGCAGTGCTTTACAGAGGCGGATGTATATGTTATATTGTTTGGTTATATACTCATGTAGTGCAGCTTACACTCTAATTCATTATACTTGTATGTCTTACATGTATTTGTGACAAACCGTTATTTCAAATCAATAAAAGTCTAAAGTACAACTATGTACAAGTAAATTCACAACCTAACTTGTTGTTATAGGAACTTTAAATGCCAAGAGTGCATGCTTAATAAACCTATATGTAAGTATATATGCAAAATAGTGTTAATGCAAGCAAATACAAGTCCAATACTTAACTTAATATAAGGTTATTAAGGGTATAAAAGTAGTTTCTGCTTTTGGGAATCTTATCCCAAAACTAAACCGTAAACACATGCTTTTGGAATAAGAAAATCCGAAAACCCTAAATAATGGAAAGCTTTACCATAAACCCTTTTCCTTTTGACTCTGTGAACCCTTTTCCCTTTGACTCAAAACCGTGAACCCTTTTTCCTTTTGACTCAAAACCGCAAACCTTTTTCCTTGTTGACCTTAAGGGGCGAAAACTCATTACTAGGAGTTATTAGATCTGAAAACTCCCTTTAATATATATTGTTTCATCCGAAAACACTCCTAAATATCTTGGTATCTTATCCTAATTCAACTCCCCTATGTGATAATTCGAGTAACCAATGCAAACATCAACTCAACCTGTTATCTCTTCCTTCATATATAAGCCACTCTTAGAAACATTTTCACTTTAACATCTCCAGTAAACGAAAAGCTTCCCCATTCTCTCTCAAGTCTGAAACTCATTTCCTTGCATTTTCAAGATCTAACTACTCCAGGAGACATTACTTCAAGTTTGATCATAAGCTTTGGTAAGTTTCATATAATATCTTAGTGTTTTCAAAACCATCTTATGATTATTAACATCTTAACCACACATTAATATGTGTTTAAACATTAGGATACGACTACCGTTACGTATTCTAAATCGATGGTCATCGCTTTCATCTCGATATCTAGTCAAAAACATACATAAGGTGAGTTCATACCCCAACATTTTCATTACTTTTTCTATGGTTGAAGGGGGAGAATACAAGTAAAACACAAGAGACTTGTGTTAATATACAAATTATGGTTTATATTTCATTACGTTTTAAATATGTTTTACGTAAGAATATCAAACATCTGACATAATGTTATTACCAAATTACAAATGGTTATATGCAAAACATGTTAAAGCGAAATGGTTATCATTTTCAACAAAAGAATACCTTTTAAACTATAATAGGTATAGTTTGAGAAATAATCACATTATTTTATCCTTCAGGGCTAAGAAACGATTATATAAAAATACGGTTATTTTTATATACATATTAAATATGATGAAATAGGTAACAATTTCATGCACGAATATTTTTATGGAAGATATAGGATTTTCCGGGATAAACACTCTCATTTTTATAATCAGTTGAATTGCAACTCATCTTATAGAAAATATCGAATTATCTGGAAACAAACGTGATTTCAACTCATTGAATGACATATATTTATTTATAAAAATGCTTATGAACTCACCAACTTAAATGTTGACACTCTTTCTCAAATAACTTGTATTCTCAGGAAATCAGTAAAACAGGTTATCAACAGCTTTTGAAGAATTGACGCTAAGGCGTTAAAGAAATCTTTTGACATCATAATGTAATTGACATTTTGGAAACATGTAACACATACAATGATGTAACTTTTTCAATTACGTATATGATGGTTGTGTTTACTTTCTTTACTATTCAATTGATATGATACTGCACATGACATCCTCCGCCCCAGAATATTTCTGTCGTTCAGGTTTGGGGGTGTTACAGATTGATATCAGAGCATTGTTTATAGTGAACTAAGTATATCAAACCATACAATATGCAACTATAAATACAATGGGTCTACAATACTTTGACCAAGAGTAATACTTTTTAAAATATAATAATATTTTTATAAAAGGTATACATGCATACATACGTAGTAGTATAGTGTCGTAATAAAAACAAAACAAAAGTATTAAAGATGCGTTTAGCACTACGAGTATGTCTGAGAGTATGTAATCAGGTATGGAATGAATATAGCCTGATCAGCTATATTTATTCGAGAGGTGACTAGCATACGCTTGGTAATAGTCGCAATGGGCAACAAATCTAAAAACTTACCAAGCCCATAAACTCGGGAGCCAAACGTAAATTTTAAAATACTATAGGAATATTTTATGTGACTGTGACAACCCGATATTTCGAGTCAATGTAATGTAAAACCGATCAAATTTAGGTCAAAATGTAACCTTCCTAAAATCTTATTCGGATTAAATAAAGTAATAGGAATCATATCAAGGTTTGCGTACATAAAAAGAACGTCCAAATCTGACCTCGGACGAGGAAGTTATGAATTTTTGAAGAAATTCCTTAATCACGTCATTTTAATAAATAAATAATAAAAATGATTTCGGAATTTGCCAGCGGAATCTAAACGAAAGTTGTAGATCATGGTCTCACCTTCGCGTGGATATAAAGAACGTCAAAAACGGAGTTCGTATGAGAGAGATATGAATTTTTGAAGTTTATTTAAAATAAATAAGAATTTAATTATAAATTCCCGGTAATATCCGAAGAGGAGTCATCGGATTGGACCGAAGTACGCCTTGCGTACCTTCGTACGCCCCGCGTACTGAGATCGAGGGTCTCGGATCGTCCACGTCGCACTATCCGAAGAGTTCTAAACCGTCCGACCCGTCCGAAGCTCCGACCCGTCCGACCCGCTGTCCCATCCGACCCGCCGTCCCATCCGACCCGCGTACCCAGCAACCCGTCCCATCCGAACCGAGGCAGTCGAGGCTTCGGTCATGCATGACGTACGCGTACGCGCTGCGTACGAGCGTACGCCCCGCGTTCGGAGGCGGTTCAGCCTTCCTATAAATAGGATGCGAGGCTTTCCGAAAATGTTGCTCATTTCTCTCCTCTCTCTCACAACTTTGTCTCGTTTTCCGTGCCCGTTATAACCCGAAGCTCTGGTCTTTTTGCTCAAGTCCCGAGGGTCGATTTTACTCCCTAGATTCCCGAGAATCCCGAGAAAAATCCGTTTTCTGAGACGAGACTCTGCCCGGTTTTCCATCTCGCTTTCTTCAATCAATCATGTGAGTTTCATACCCCTTAATCAACCTGTTAAATATTCTAAATGCTTTTATATGCTTTCAAAAGGGGGGGGGGGATACAAGTTAAATACTTATAGTTATTGTTTCAACCACACGTGATTGTACAAATCACATGTGATTAATAACTAGGGAAATCAGTGGTTTTATCACTATTCAAACTATCTATCAAACTGTTTTACTTCTAAATGTTTTCCAAACCCATTTACTTTTCGAATTTACACTGCAACTGTGTTTTAAGCAAATGTTCCTTATACTCAAACTGTTTTAATCAAATCTACACCTTCAAATGGTTTTATAGATTGACATCAAGTCAATCTTTCGTTAAAAATAATACTTATGTTTCAAATGCCTTATAAATACTTATTTATGCTTTTATATTACAAATTGCATGCCCATATATGTATAGACGTATAAATAATGTTTAAAGGGCTTAGGAAGGCTATCCACCTTGTTTCCTTTTCCTCGATTTGGATGTGGTCTGATAGGATTTCGGGTGACCATCCGAAGGTCGTTTCCATATTAATTATATATCAAATATACATATATAGACATAAAAGTACTTCCATAATCATACGTACTAAACACACTGTTAACAAGTTACCATCGGGGTAACACAGAATCACACTATTACAACTGCTAGATCAATGAGTCAGTTCATTCATGAGTCTATAATAGGAAGAGAATATATACAACTATACTACGTGAACATATACAACTATACTAGAACAAGAAACATTTCATCACACATGCAAGAATACGATAACAAATGTGATCCACTGTATCGGAGCATGCCTTAAATGTCATGGCCCGAGTTGTAGCCAGAATTCTCTTGGAGGGAGAGCGTTGAGTTTGCGTATAGATCTATACTGGATTGACTATCCTACACCTTGCTGCTAGCTACAGCCGGACCTGCAGGTCTGCGGGTGCCAAACGTCATTCCGTTATTACGACCGTTCTTTATGTCGTTGTTATCAGTCGATAGTATGGTGCAATCATCACATTATACCTTAATATAAATCCGGTTTAAGGTAGTAGTAATTAGTACAACAGTAGTTCTTATTATACAAAACTACAGTACTACAATGATTTACCCATTACATATTTTGGTGATAATCTCACTTAAGCATTAATGTACACACTATATTTTATCAAATGATAGTTATACTTGGGTAATCACACACTTTTACAACAGACGAGTTTACAAAACAGTTAAGCCTTGGTAGAAGGTTACTTTTATAGAAAATATAGGATTTTCTGAGAGATTCAAACTTTTGCAAATACTTTTAAACATTTATTTACATTTTTACAAACTTATACATTGGGACAAGTTCAAACGTTTTTGACAATGATCATTGACACTAAAATACTTATGAACTCACCAGCTTAATGCTGATAAACTCTTTCAAAATAACTTGTATTCTCAGGTCATCAGTAGACAGGTACCGATGCCAGCTTTTGAGATGATGGAGCGTACTCAAGACTCATCATTTTATTATTTTGATTTACGTTATATTTTTGGTGTCTAAAACTGTACAGAACACGCATGTATTAAATTTATATATTTAATGCAATGGATGATGTTGTTTGCCTATTTACATTTACTGTGTTGTGATTACCTTACATGACGTCCTCCGCCCCAGAACGTTTCCGCCGTTCTTGGTTTTGGGGTGTGACAGTGACCACTATATTTAAACTTCAATATTTATTTTCATACACTTTAGTTTTTCATATATTCCTGATACCCCTATTCCCGCACAGACACAATGGCAGGATTCTACCCTCATGGATACTCCTATTTCCTAAATCAAGGAAACGAAGGTTGGATCGTGGAAGATCCAAAGGAGGATTCCAAAAAAGAACCAATGGAAGACGAAGACGAAGAGGGTTTGGAAGACACCGATTCAAAGCCAAAGGTCTGTTGGGTTTTGAGCATTCTAACATTCCGAAGTGTACATGCAACCCTAAATACCTTGGATCTATTTTTTCTCTATTACACATGCAAACATGAACTTTCCAAGGTATTCATCCTAACTAGCATAATAACATTGCTTCATATGAATATATTAAGTTAGAATTACATACCTCTTTGATGTAGAATGTCTTCATGAAGCTTGAGTGCCTAGTGCCCCAAGTGTGACACCTCAAATGGTTCACACAACACCAAATACATATGGAATGACTTGAGAGAATTTGGAACACTTCATAAAATTGGCTAGCCCTTTCTATTACACATAGTGCCCAATTTTTCCCAACAATATGATCTTTATATAGTGTCTCAATTAGGGTAAACCCTAATCGTCATGGCTTTCCATTTCCTTGGATCCATGGGTTCAAATACACCATGGAGCATCCTATGGGTTTTAGCCCAACTTGATAATCCATGGAGTCTTAGCCCACTATACAAGGATGAATGATTTACACAATCAACCCATATATTTAATTAGTCTTCTTTTGATCACTTAATTAATCCTAGATTAATTCTTGATCAATACTAATTAAATAATCTTACTAATATATTAGAACTTATAATATATTAACAAACCTTAAGTGTTATTTCTCTCATTATAGTCTATCCAAATGGATGATGCCATGCAACCCAAATGGACCATGCCGGGTCGGGTCAAGTCTTACCAATTATAGTTATGGACTTAGACATTAATCCAACAGTCTCCCACTTGGGTAAGTCTAAAACTATTATTGCGTATGACTTCAAGAACCGACTTGCAATCGTAGCTCTCAAAAGCTTCTGTCGAACTCTGACCTTGCCGATGATCTCTGACCTTTGTCAATGACTTGTCCATTAGATAAGGGATCATATATTCCTTCATTCTAGATATCATATGGAATCAGACATGGATTATAATCATTCTCTCTGTCCATTTTTTGTTTCCCGATTTCCGATTTATGACGACTGACTAATTGAACAAATCAAATCTGGCCCGACCCAGCACTTCCATTTGTCATCACCAAATCATCGAGAGGCCTACAGATATCACTTTTATCCCGAAGGTAAAAGGAATGGATAAACTTCGACTCATATGGCTTGTTCTATTACTCGTTGAATCATACACAAAGGCACGTTTTATAACATCGAGTTACCAATGCGTTTTCGAGTAGTCAATGTATAACCAACTCATAGTAACAACTCATATCTCTAGGTTTGAAGAATATAAGATATATGAAGTGATTCCAATGAGCGCGGGTTGAATCCAACTTGTGATAAAATCCATGAAGTGATTCCAATGAGCGCGGGTTGAATCCAATACTCAGAAGTTATGAGCAATCATGAGTGTTGTAGCGCCAACTTGTCCAACATCTTAGACCTCTACAAGCCCAACCCATGACAGTCTTGATTCATATCTACTTCTAACATATGACCGACTGTGGATGGTTTGAATAACTTAGTCATTCAGAACAATGACCTAGTTATTCTGGAACTCAAAATATGCAAAGTGAAACACAATAATAATCGAATCCAATATGGTCTCAGAAATTATGAATATAGATAAAACACCTTTTATTTATCACCATATGATTACACATTATTCATTGCATACTGTTTCAACTATCAACTTTATTCTTGAATTTAAAACACTAGTTGTCCCATGCTCCAAGCATGTACACTATGTTTTCTAAACACTAGTCATGCCATACACCAAGTATGCATACTATGTTTGTTTATGATCTTTACTTTGCGAAATAAACCAATTGAACATAACTCCAATGATTCTCATTTCACAGTCCCAAATTCTTACTGAAAATGCAAGAATTTCAAATTCCTGCCATTTACTGAAATTAGTTAGATTCTAAACTTATATGCATTGATCCTCTTGTAATGATTATGTACAAAGTCACAAGGACTTGACAACAAACATTACAGAGCATTCCAAAGGAGATCAACTCCATGGAAACATCCTTCTTGCATTAAGTTTCCTAATCTTACCCAGATCTAATAATTTCTAACTTTGAAACATTTCAATATTCCATTTTGACTATCACTTTTGAACAAGAGCTGCCTTTTTTTTTTCCAAAATAGTCAATATGGTCCTTCCAATAATTAACACTATACTTCCAACTGTCCTTGAGCAAGCAATCTTCGGTAAACCTTAGATTGTCCTCGACAATTGCTTAATCATTTTAGCCATATCAAATTCTAGACTGTTGGGAAATTATTCCTTTTATATATCAGCTCACATACCGATTTGTTGGAAATATGAAAATCTTATCACCACAACAAAAGGCCCGGTTACCAGTTACTGTGTGATAGATATATAAGTTTAAGATATAATATGTATGTATATATATATATATATATATGTATATATATATATATATATATATATATATATATATAAAGAATAATAATTACGGAATAAGTATAAATATGAAAGCTATAAATGACTAAAAGCTATAATAATAATATAAATGACTGTATTTAAATAACGTAAAGCTATAAATAATATAAATGACTGTATTTAAATGACATAAAGCTATAATAAAATATATAAGTATATAAATATATATCAAGTAGGTTCGTTTATAAATTGACTGAGCTGGACTTGTGGAACGACTGGTCGATATTTGTTCTCTTGGAATGATTGGTCGATATTGGGACTCTTGGAACGAGTTGTCGATATTTGTTCTTTGAATGACTGGTCGATATTGGGACTCTTGGAACGACTGGTCGATATTTGTTCAAAGATCAATCCGACATTGGATAAGTAACAAAAAGTCCATTTAAAGCTCGATTTTATGTAAAACAAGTTATCTACAAAAGGGTACAAAATACATGGGTTTATGTATTTGTATTTGAGATATTTTTGGGTAAAAACATGCACACGGGTCGTGTAAGATAAGGCACATGTGACACGGGTCGTGTGGGAAAGTTTAGGAGGGTTTTCTTGATAATGATGCTGAACACAGGCCGTGTTGGATTTAGGCTTGGTTTGAACATGGGCCGTGTTGAAGTACAGAGGCAAACATAAGAGTACACGGGCCATGTCTGATATAAGGCATGCTGAACACGGGCCGTGTTCACGCAACTATCAATTTTGGGATTTTTGTGATTTAAAGGTAAGTTTTGTTTGTGATGTTTTGGCTAAGGTAATGGTGTTATGGTGTTTTGAGGATGTTTTCAAGGTTGTTTAGAAGTTGGAAGGAGGTTGATATAAGGTGGTGATGGTGATGAAATTTCTATGAAGATGATGATGAATAGTGATGGGTTTTGTGGTTGATCTTGATGTAGAAGGTTTTTGGGTTGTTTCATGGTTGTGTTTTGGTGTATATATGTAAGGAAAATGTTTGGTGGTGTATGGTGTGATGAACAAAGGTAGTGAAGATGAAGAACCTTGAGTTTCAAGGAAGAAGATGAAGATGGTTGATGGTGTTCTCCATTTAATTGTTGATGATCTTGATGTTCTTCACTTCATTGTTGTTTGATCTTGGTGTTCTTCATTTTCTCCAGGGATTTGTCTTTGTTCTTGAAGAAGATGAAGGCTAGTGATGTTCTTGGGAGTGTTTCTAGGAAGTGTTACAAGTTAACAAAATGAACACACACCCTTTTACATACAAACTCACATATACATATATGAGTTAGAAATATCTTCATGCACTTGAGTTTAAGTGAAAGAGTTGGCTGCAAGTTGTGGTAGAGTAGGAGGCAAAAACGTGGGTCTTCATTTAGCTTCTCATTTCCATGCTTTGTTGACTTTTCCTTTGTTTTGACTATTCAACACAACATATCTATATATAATACATACATATATATATATATATATATATATATATATATATATATATATATATATATATATATAAAATACATATATACATGTATAATACACACACACACATATATATATATATATATATATATATATATATATATATGTATATATTGTTGAACTGTTCAGTCAAAAGGCTAATTTTTCTCGTCTATGTGTTTTTTGTCATTCGCATGTTTTTGTATTTTCCGTTTTGATTACGCATTCATGTAATCTAAAATAACTGATAATATTTGTTAGATAATACAAAAACATTTCATCTTATTTCAGTGATGGTCACATACAAGGTCACATAGAAAAACATTTTTCAATAATTTCCCCCATTGTGATTATTGTTGGAATAAGGACAGTTATGATTTAATCATATTGACTGTTTAGAACTTTTGAAGATTCGAGATAAAAGATTTGTCAATAGATAAGATATATAAGACATAGTGATTGTTTTGAAAGTTTGTGACTTGGTTTAACATATCTTATGTAAAAGATTTTCAGAAATTTGATTCCGAATCAAAGTCTCGGGTTCGGTTGTCAAAGGGTAGCCATATATGTATCTAAAGAAATTTCCTAAGATTTTATAGCATTATTAATGACGACAAGTGGTCTAACAGGTCGATTCAGATGAACGCTCATAGGTATAGCTCACAGTTCACTTGGGTGTTTGGTTGTTCTAGCAGCAGAACAAGTTAATGATCACTAAAAAATAAGTGATATCTCTCTCTGACGAGTCACACTCATATTGGAGGTGTTCAGCTATGCTTTTCCTGAAAGGTCACATAGTCTCATTATTAGATAATCAATCACATAAGACTGGTTTCGGCATTACTCAGCGGGTTTCTTCATTCATGCCATTAACGTTCACTCTCTCTCCATCGGGAAATACATGTTGAGGGGTTTAGCAATTTTCATTATGCAGTTTGCAACTAAGATTCTTTAGTGATGAAGGCTACCGTATCCCGGGAAATCCAATGTTGTTGTAGCTTCTTCTTTGATGGTATTCAGTTTGTTGATCCATATCGATTTTTGTAAAAAGATATTTTGTTTTAGCATTGAGAACTTGCTACATTTGAGAAAATGGGGTTTTTGAGAGTATTTGTCTTGTAGGATTAAGATATCTTCTTTTGTGAAAAATAGTTAAAAACAGATCAAGGATCTTTTGATGCTTGTTTTGAAATAACCATTTGGTTGAAAAGTTTGTTTGAAAATACCAAATGTAGAGTATTTTTGTTTTGTTTAGTTTTTCTTCGGTGAATGATTTGGCTTTCTTGTTGATTCATCTTTATCTTGATTCATCTTTGAAGATTGGATGTGGATAGATCTTTGTTTTTCTTTGATAAGTGATTGTTGAAACCCCTTTTTTTGTTGCGACTTTTCTTGTTGATGGATCACGGGATCTCAAGACTTCATTTTTGGTTGGCTTATATCTAGGTAGGGATTGGTGGCATAAAAGACAGTTTGTCTAGTATGTAAGAAATGAATGTGTCGTCCCTGATCATTTTGATATCTAAGCACAAATGAGACCGTGACAAGGTATTATTGGATATACCTTATAAGCAATAGTGACACACCTAAGCTCACAAGAAATGAATTCCATAGTGATATAGATTCACGAGGCAGAAATTCTCACATGGATTTTTGTTTTCATATGAACCTCCTAACCTTATGTCCCTTTTTAAAATCATCAATAATGAAATAAAATTGAAGGAAATAAAGTTATATACATTATGAAAAGTAGGAGATTTGAACCTTCACTCCAATTGAGAATCAATTTGACTTAAAATCTTCATCGAGCATAAGCATCTGAAAACTAAGTCAAGAGACGATTAATCACAAGGTTCTATGAAAGCTTATTATGGTAAGTCTTTTATTATATTTTTGAAGATTTGTTTATCTGAATGTTTTTGGAAATATTGGTTATTTGAATGTTTTTGGTATTTTTGAAAAGAAAGCAATTTTCAATTGTTTTTGAATTTTCTTTTTGAATGAAAGTAAACACACTTTTGTACAAGAAAAAAGTAAAAGTTTAAGGATGGATGTTATCTGGATTTAACATTCCTAGACGGCCTAGAAAGTATTGAAACTTTGTTTCATCGAGAGCCTTAGTTTTGAAGATTTCCCCATAAATGATGCATCATAATTTTTTTGCTATTTGGGGATGGGGTGTTCAAAGGAGGATTTGGTGTTTGTTCCAAAGAGGATGTATGTGTTGGTGGTTCCCCCTCGAATTGATCTGCATTATTTTGGTTTGTGTATGTTTGAAGTAGCGTAAGTAGTTCCGGTTTCCTCTCATATGCTTGGAGCAGCCACTATCAATATACCATGTATCATTATTGGGTTCTCCAACATTAAGTATCTGCAATCAGACAGAAAGTCTAGGTACCCATATCTGAATGGGTCTTGGTTTGTTAGTTGTTATTTTGGGTTCTTTGCTTAATGAATTTATAGCATTTAACCTCGCGTTGTTGTAAGAGTTTGGTTTATGAGGATGGAATGGTTGAGGTTTGATTTGATTTATCAAGTTTACCCAAAATATGATTTGTTTTTGAAAATTTGTGGGTTGATAAGATCTGTGATTTGTTGAAAGATATCCTAGATGTGAAGGTTTGTTTGAAAAGTTTTCTTCATATCTGGGATGTGATGGGCGGTTTTGAAAAGCTTTTTGATGATGATGGTTTGAAACTTTCTGATGTGATGGTTTTTGAAAGTTCGTTGAATGATGAAAAGTGATATCTTGAAAGCGGTTTTCAAAAGGTTTTCGAAAAGGTTTTGGTTTTTGTTTGGAAACCTGTTTAGGAGGTAAGACATAGGGTTAAACTGGTTTCTTTGGTTGGTTTTCAAAAATGTTTGAATTGATAAGTGGGGTTTTGTTGACTTGAATGGATTTTTTTGCTTGTTTGTTGTTTCTTTGAGTATTTTTGTCCCGGACTAGTTTTTCCAATAATTGATGAACTCATTGTAGGAAAAGCAGTTGGTACAGAAGTACTACCATCCTCATAAGAGGAATTTTCTCCATTCAAACGATTTTTATGTTTAATGGTTCCATCGGTATGTTTGATTTGGTGAGTTAAAGAACTAGCAGAGTTTGTTTCAGAGTTTACAACTCTTTTGAAAGACTTTTTGGAAACAGTGAAAGCAGTATCATCTGGGCTACAGTCGATAACTGTTTCGTCATCTGAATTTTCCTCATTAACAGATGTGAAAAGATATGGTAGAGTTAATTCAAAGTTTTCATAATCTGTCATGTTTTCCTGTTTTTCTTGTTCAATTTCAAAGGATTCTCTTCCAATTTATGGTCTGTAATTCGTATCAATTTTGCCAGTTCCTAAGGTGCTTGCCTTGGTGAAAATATCATCACTTAGTTTTCTAGCAACTTTGATAGAATCCATATTCCATATCAGTCTTTTATTCTCGGTTTTAAGAGAATTGATTTGTTTTAAAGAATTAGTCAGTTTTTCATTTAAAACATTGTATTTGTCAGTTGATTCTTGAAAGTCTTGTTTTAACTAAAGGATTTCCATTTCTAAAACATCTTTTATTTCAGAAGAAATGACTGACTGATTTTTTAGTTCCAAATCCCTTTTCTGAACTAGGGTCTAATTTAATTGTTCCAAGACGTGATTATAATCTTCTGATTCTCTTTCAACGTCTCTTTCTAATTTGCTTTTTGTTCTTGTTGATTCTCCAAATTTGAGTTGCAAGGTTTGTAACTCAGATTTGCAAATATCATAATTGACCATTGTGTCATGATATGTTTTGAGATCAGCTTCTAGACGTTTCTCAATTTTCGTTATGTGGGACTCAAAAATTGTTTTGGAAAAACCAAGTTCAGAGATCATAGACCATACCTGTTCTATGATGTTGGGAGCACTTGAGGGTATGACAACACCAGCTACAAAGCATAAGTTTGATTGTGCTGGTTCATTGTCAGTTCGTCATCAGAAGTTGGCCAGTATTCCACGCTTGGTTCATGGATTGCCATCAATACTCTTTGTTTTTCTTGGTTTTCCAGTTTCTTCAGTTCATCGGCTCTTTGAGCATAGTATGATGAGTCTTTGATTTTGGTTTTGTTTTTGGCTCGATATTCTCTGGCGTAGTGATTTGTTCCTTTGCAGTTGTGACAAATGATCACTTCTTCATCACTTTCATCCTTTTGACTTTTAACCGGAAGTCTTTCAGGTGCTTGAGTTTGGGTTTGTTGGGAAGGCTGGGAATGGTTTTGTTGGAATCCAAAATTTTGGTTGTTTTGAAAGCCATTGTTTTGATTGTTGTAACCTTGATTTTGGAAACCTCTGTTTTGATTTTGAAAACTGTTGTTTGGATTGTGATTATGACCTGAGTTAGGATCGTTTTGAAATCCCTGATTTTGAAAACCTTGGTTTGAGTTATTATGGAAGGAAGGTCTTTGAGAATTTTGTCCAAAGTAAGGTCTAGGTTGAAAACCTGAGTTGTTTTTTTTCCAAAAGATGGTCTTGGTTGAAACCTTGAATTATTTTGTCCAAAGGATGGTCTGTTTTGAAAGTTTGGTCTAAGATTTGATTGACCATGATTTGGGAGAAATCTATGAAGATTTGTGTTTGCAACCAATGCACACAGTTGTTGATAATCTGCTTCATCATTCGAATCAGACTATAAGGTTTGGTTTTGAAAAGATGTAGCCTGATTAAAATGATTAAAGTTTTGATCATTGAAAGGTATTTGGTTTTGTGAAGTTGTGGACACAAGATCAAGTGGTCCTCCAAAAGCTGTAGTGGTTAGTGGGTCAATCGAGGATTCATACAATTGAAGTTCTCCATACAAATTGTACAAAGTTTCTGTATGAATAGCTGGATTTCCCTGAATAATGAGTTTAACCATTTTCCAGCTTTCGAAAAGATTGTTTAAAAACTTGAGATTTATCTCATGTTGTGTCTTTTTGATACCCAAATTGTTCATTTTGACCATAATAAGATTGTTTAAAGCATTTTGAAATTATCGAATTCATTCAAAACAGATGCTCTTTTGTTTTCGATAATTCTTTTATTTCCACAAAAACAATTTTTCAAATTTTCCCAAATTTGATTTGCGGTTAACAACATAATGTCATCCATTTGACTTAGAATACTGTGAGGTATTCCAGACACAAGTTCCTTTTTGGCTTGGAGTTCCAACTTTCTTATGATATCGGTTTGAGTGGCTTGATTTGTAGCAAGAGTAGCCATATTTTCTGGAGTAATATATGTTCCTTTTACTCACTTCCAGATATCTTCATTTATAGCGTTAAGATGAAGATTCATATGGCCAACCCACGAATTATACTCTTCAGGAATAAGTATGGGTGCCCGTGAACCAGATCCTAAGCTATTTGCAATGGAGACAGAGTTCACGTTGGAGTAATTTGCCAAAGACATTTTTTGAAATTTTTTTTGAAAGGATTTTGAACAAGTGATATTAAAATGAAATATTGAAAGAAAAGCTTATGGATGGTTTATAAACGCTATAACCAAAAGTTTTTCGACAAAAAATTCAAGCTAAATAACACAAGCTCTGATACCAATTGTTGAGAAATTATTTCTTTTATATATCAGCTCAGATACCGATTTGTTGGAAATATGACAATCTGATCACCACAACAAAAGGCTCGGTTACTAGTTACTATGTGACAGATATATAAGTTTAAGATATAATATGTATATATATATATATATATATATATATATATATATATATATATATATAAAGAATAATAATTACGGAATAAGTATAAATATGAAAGTTATAAATGACTGAAAGCTATAATAATATAAATGGCTATATTTAAATGACGTAAATCTATAAATAATATAAATGACTGTATTTAAATGACATAAAGCTATAATAAAATATATAAGTATATAAATATATATCAAGTAGGTTCGTCTATAAATTGACTAAACTGGACTCATGGAACGACTGATCGATATTTGTTCTCTTGGAATGATTGGTCGATATTGGGACGCTAGGAACGACTGGTCGATATTTGTTCTTTGAATGACTGGTCGATATTGGGACTCCTGAAACGAGTGGTCGATATTTGTTCAAAGATCAATCTGACATTGGATAAGTAACAAAAAGTTCATTTAAAGCTCGATTTTATCTAAAACAAGTTGTTTACAAAAGGGTACAAAATACATGAGTTTATGTATTTGTATTTGAGGAATTGTTGGGTAAAAACATGCACACGGGTCGTGTAAGATAAGGCACAAGTGACACGGGTCGTGCATGAAGGTTTAGGAGGGTTTTGGAGGGCTTTCTTGATAATGATGCTGAACACATGCCGTGTTGGATTTAGGCTTGGTTTGAACCCAGGCCGTGTTGAAGTACAGAGGCAAATAGAATAGTACACGGGCCGTGTCTGATATAAGGCAGGCTGAACACAGGCCGTGTTCACGCAGCTGTCAATTTCGGGATTTTTGTGATTTGAAGGTAAGTTTTGTTTGTGATGTTTTGGCCAAGGTAATGGTGTTACGGTGTTTTGAGGATGTTTTCAAGGTTGTTTAGAGGTTTGAGGGAGGTTGATATAAGGTGGTGATGGTGATAAAATTTCTATGAAGATGATGATGAATAGTGATGGGTTTTATGGTTGATCTTGAGCAGAAGGTTTTGGGTTGTTTCATGGTTGGGTTTTGGTGTATTTATGTAAGGAAAGTGTTTAGTGGTGTATGGTGAGATGAACAAACGTAGTGAAGACGAAGAACCTTGAGTTTCAATGAAGAAGATGAAGATGGTTGATGGTGTTCTTCATTTCATTGTTGATGATCTTGATGTTCTTCACGTAATTGTTGTTTGATCTTGGTGTTCTTTGTGACATCCTGAAATTTCCATTTTGTACGAACAATATCTATTCAATAGAAGCTAGTTCAATTTCAGTGATTTTCAGACTTTTCCGAATAAGTTTGTGTACATTAGGGCTTACATTTAAGGTGATATCAGGAGAGTAGATGCTCCTGGGTTTGTGAAACTTGAGCATTTCAAAACTTCATAAAGTCATAGTCCAATTTCGGAATAAAAATATTTTTGCCAAAAATATTTCAGGACTATAAATAGAATTCTGAACCAAATTATTCATTATTCACATTTCCAACTAGAGAAAAGCCAGTTTCTCTCTCACGGATCTTCGGGTTTTCATCCCAAATTGTGAGTACACTTCTCTAGTTGTGTTATAATGTTTGTTTTATGCTTATTAACATAGATTACATGTCTAATATATGAGATCCGGGAGTTTACCGCCCAAGAATGTTATTGGGGAGTAAACTCCAAAATGGAGCTTTAAGGCTATCTAGTCCCAATTCTTTGTTAGGAAACTAGTTTAGCATAATATGAAGGATCATTTGAGGCTAGAAATCAATCAAGAACACCAAGTTTTAGGAGTTTACGGCCCAAGAAATTCTTGGACCGTAAACACCATCTTCAAGGGCTTAATGTGCCCTAATCACCCCCTAAGGATTTAGACTTTAACCCTCAAATACTTGTAGCTAAAATGGGGACTAAAACACATCAAAATCATCCCTAAAAGGGAGTTTACGGCCAAGAAATGCTCTTGGGCCGTAAACTCCAAGTAAAGGCACCAAAGTGTGCCTAGGGTTCCCCTTAGCCTAAATCAAAAGCCTAGAAATTATCCTACTTGTGCAAGAGACTTGAAAGAATTAAAACATCCATCCCATGAGAGTTTACGACCGTAAACTCTAAGGGATATGGTCTTTAGGCTGTAAACTCCTCAAAGGAGTATTATCTATGCCCTAAACTACCCAAAGGATTAAACCACCAAGCTAGGCTTATTCTAGAATTTATTTAGCACCATAAAACACCCAAAACCACGAAGAGTGGAGTTCACGGCCATAAACTCAAGGGTTTACGACCATAAACTCCTTGTGTGGGGTTTGTTGGGTAGTAAACTCATATTCAAGGTCATTTGGTACATTAAACCCCTTTAGCCTTGTCCCGTAGCAACTTAGATGCAACCATTAGGACCTTTCACACTTATACAAAGTGTTTACATGTTCCTGAGTGTCCCAATTTATTTCATTAAGTTATTATTTGGCTAATTAGTTATATATATGCTCATTATATGATAACTAGGCTCGTGCGTGTGAACAAGTCTCTGTTTGCCACCTAGCACGGTATCCAACACTACAATCCAAAGCGCTCACCACAAGTGAGTTCATACCCCTTTAATTAACCTTTGAAATGATTTTAAATGTTTTAAATACTTTATTAGGGGGGATACAAGTTAAATACTTATAGTTATTGCATCAATCACATATGATTACATCAATCACATGTGATTAATAACTAGGAAAACCAATGATTTTATCACTATTCAAACTATTTATCAAACTATTTTACTTCAAAATGTTTTACAAACTCTTTTACTTATCAAATGCTATTATTTAAACTTTTTTTTTTACTTCTTATAAATTGCATGCCCATATATGTATAGATATATAAATAATGTTTAAAGGGCTTAGGAAGGCCATCCGTCCTATTTCCTTTTTCTCGATTTGGATGTGGTCTGGTGGGATTTCGGGTAACCATCCGAAGGTCGTTTCAATATTAATTATATATCAAATATACATATATAGACATAAAAGTACTTCCATATTCATGCGTACTAGACACATCATTAGTAAGTTACCATCGGGGTAAAACAGGACCATACTACTATAACTTCTAGATCAATGAGTCAGTTCATTCATGAGTCTATACATTACATTACTTCTAGAACATATACAACTATACTAGAAAGAGAACATATAAACCTATACTAGGAAGAGAACATATACAACTATACTAGGAGGAGAACATATATAACTATACTAGGAGGAGAACATATACAACTATAATAGGAAGTGAACATATACAACTATACTAGGAGGAGAACATATACAACTATACTAGAACGAGAAACATTACACTACATATACAAGAATACGTTAACAATTGTGATCCACTAGATCGGAGCATTCCTTAAATGTCATGGGCCGAGTTGTAGCCAGAATTCTCTTGGAGGGAGAGCATGAGTTTGCGTATAGATCTATACTGGATTGACTATCCTACACCTTGCTGCTAACTACAGCCGGACCTGCAGGTCTGCGGGTGTCAAACGTCATTCCGTTATTACGACCATTCGTATGTCGTTGTTACCAGTCGATAGTATGGTGCAATTATCACATTATACCTTAATATAAATCCGGTTTAAGGTAGTTAGTACAACAGTAGTTCCTATAATACAAAACTACAGTACTACAATGATTTACCCATTACAATTTTTAGTGATAACCTCACTTAAACATTAATGTACAAACTATATTTGTTAGATGATAGTTACACTTGGGAAATTACACACTCTTACAACAAACGAGCATACAAAATAGTGAAGCCTTGGTAGAAGGCTACTTTAATAGAAAATATAGGTTTTTCTGAGAGATTCAAACTTTTACAAACACTTAAATACATTTTACAAACTTATACTAGAGACACGTTCAAACGTTTTGATAACAAACATCGACACTAAAATACTTATGAACTCACCAGCTTAATGCTGATAAACTCTTTCAAAATAACTTGTATTCTCAGCTCATCAGTAGACAGGTACCGATGCCAGCTTTTGAGAAGATGGAGCGCATTCAAGACTCATCATATTATTTTGATTAACATTATATTTTTGGTGTCTAAAACTGTACAGAACACGCTTGTATTAAAATTATATATTTAATGCAATGGATGATGTTGTTTGCTTATTTACATTTACTGTGTTGTGATACTGTACATGACGTCCTCCGCCCCAGAACGTTTCCGCCGTTCTTGGTTTTGGGGTGTGACAGATTGGTATCAGAGCATTGTTTATAGTGAATCAAGTATATCAACCCATAAAAGATATACTAAACTATAAACCCAGTAGGGATTAAAGCACTCTGACCAAGAGTCTATACTTTAAATATTAAAATATTTAATTAAGTATACTTGTCTGCATTCATACTAAAATCTGTGTCACAATGACAAGAACAAAAGTATTACGATTGTTAAATATCACAAGTGAGCTCGGGGATGTATGGTCAGTCCTGGGAATGGCATAGCCTGATCAACTATGTTGGTCCGAGGAGTGATTAGCATATGCCCTAGAATGTTTGTGATGTGTTAACAAGTCTAAAAACTTACCAACATTACCACAAGAAGATCACTAGAACTTAAACTTAAAATACTATAGGTGTATTTTGTACTATTAGTTACATGTATACTATATGCTTATACCTCTCTTCTCGCGTAGATTTAAATGGCTGGATTCCATCACGGCGACCCGTACTTTCCAAATGAAGGCAATGCCGGGTGGATCGAAGAAGAGCCCGATGATGAGCATCCAATCCTGTTGGATGATCACCTCGCAGAAGGCTTTCCTGAAGGATCTGACTCCGAGCCTGAAGTCAACAACCTACCGCTAGTAGGTCAATCCCTGAACAACAACCCCCGACAAGTTTTTCCAGGTCCTACTCCCTTGTGGGAAACCAACTTGAATCACTGGAGTGATGAACAGGGTCAACCCTTACCATACTTTGGGGACCGAAGCTTTTACAACGATAGTGAAGGTGGCACTGCTGACCGAGCTTTGCCTGTCATTATCCGTAGAATAGTTCGTAATGCTGAGCAAGGTCAAGCAGCCATCGACCTGGTCATGGAGATTGATGCCAACTCAGGTGTCAACACAGTCCGCATCCGCCCTCTTGAAGAAGACATGGAACGGACCCGGAGAACCAATGGAACCATGCAGCAGCAGCTGGCTGCCTCCCGCGCTGAAGTCTTGGAACTTCGAGCCCGCCAGAGGGCTCAGGAGCGACACCTTCAAGAGGTGTTTCGTCAAGTGTCAGACCTCAGGGCTCGCCCGAGGAATTCCCATCGCCTTTAGATGATGTCTAGTACATCTCTGTCTTTTGGTTAAGGAATAGACTTTAACATCTGTGCTCTAAGTAGCACTTGTCTGTAAAATATTCCTAACTTTCAGTACTCTAATTAGGAATCTAAGAACTGTCAAACTTATCTGTATGGTATGATGTAAGACCTACTGTTAGGTCGATTTTCCCTGAACTTATTACATCAATAATACCAGTATTATTGAAATCTGTCTAATATGTGGGAAAAATCTGTACACTTGTGTTTTTCCTACTAATATTCCTTGTTGTACTCTCAAACGCTCATTCAACTGTTGGGCTATGGTTAGTTAGTCCATGTGTCACTCTCACGTTGCTTACAAATTGATTCTTACCATTTTTCTTATCTTTATAAACTTATAGCTGAAAGATGCCTCCTCACAAATCTCCTAGGAATAACCCTACACCTCCACCACCTCCTCCGCCTCCAGTCATCGATACTGCAGCCCTGAATGCTGCCGTAGCTGCAGCAGTGGCAACTGCCATGGCTCAGTCTCACTCATCTGATGCAAGCAGAGGTGGAACCCTTGTTGAATCAATCCCGGTTGAGACCCCTGTGTGCTAGAGAGAGTGCTCCTACAAGGATTTCACCAATTGCAAGCCGAAGCCTTTCTATGGCACCGGCGGAGTCATTGCTCTCTCGCAATGGTTCGAGAAGACTGAATCAGTCTTCGAAATCTGTTCATGCCCTGCTGCGAGCAATGTCAAATATGCCACATGCACCTTTGAAGGAAAGGCCCTGACGTGGTGGAACAACCACGTTAAAGCTCTAACCCTCGTCATAGCCAACGACATGAGCTGGGAAAGGATGAAAGACCTCATGATGGAGGAATACTGCCCGAGGGGCGATGTCCAGAAATTGGAACAGGAACTTTGGAACCTGACTATGAAGGGCACCAACGTAATCGCTTATACTACCCGATTCAGCGAACTGGTGGCCCTCTGCCCCAATATGGTTCCCACTGAAGGGAAAAAGATCGAGAAGTACATATGGGGGCTAGTGCCTCCGTATCAGGGGAATGTCCTAGCATCAAACCCCGCTACCTTCGATAGTGCCAAGCGATTGGCACAACGACTCATTGACCATGGAGTCAAAACCCCTGCAACCACAACAACCCTAGCTATCCCGGAACCCTCCAAACCCGCTGACACCAAGCGAAAGTTTTGGGACGAAAAGAAGAAGCAGCAAGCTGCCAAAAAGCAGCAAATTGTGGCAGTGAATGCTGTAGTAACCCCTACTGCTGCTACTGCTCCGGGGAAACAGTATGCTGGAAGTTTGCCTAATTGCAACAAATGCAACTTCCACCACAACGACCCCTACCGTGAAATGCAGTGCTCTAACTTCAACAGGAAAGGACACACCGTCCGTTTCTGTAAGTTCCCGGCATAACCGATCACCCAAGTCCCTGGCTCTGGCGCGAGCCCGACCTGCTATGGATGTGGCGAAACAGGCCACTTTAAGAGGGACTGCCCCAAAGCGAAGAATGCTGGAGGAGTAGGGAGGGTACTAGCTATAGGCCACGGGGAAGCAGTTGCTGACCCGACAGTGGTGACTGGTACGTTCCTCCTCGATAACTCCTATGCATGCATTCTGTTCGATAGTGGAGCGGAGCAAAGCTTCGTAAACCATAAATTTGCTCGCATGCTTAAACAACGACGACACGCACTCAAAGAACTATTCACAGTAGAAATGGCTAATGGGAAAACTGAAAGTACGAATAGCATATACCTAGGTTGTACCCTAACTCTAGATAACCATTCATTCTCAATCGACCTCATGCCGGTCTCAATAAAAAGCTTCGACGTTATCATTGGCATGGATTGGTTAAGTCTTCATCGCGCCGACATCATGTGCTACGAGAAAGCAGTCCATCTAAACCTCCCGTCTAACGAAACTCTTATAGTCTACGACGACAAACCTGGTGCAAGTCTTCGTATTATATCAAGTATTCAAGCGCAGAAGTATCTGCGTAAAGAATACCACACATTCCTTGCTCACGTCGTCGACACGAGCCTCGAAATGAAAGAACTAAGGAACATCCCAGTAGTGAGCGACTTCCCCGACATTTTCCCAGAAGAACTACCTGGGTTACCTCCGCAACGACAGGTCGAGTTCAGAATCGACTTAGTCCCAGGAGCTACCCCAGTAGCCAAGTCGCCCTACCGTTTTGCACCAGCTGAGGTGTAGGAACTCTCTGGTCAACTTAACGAACAGCTTAGCAAGGGCTTTATAAGACCAAGTTTCTCACCTTGGGGAGCACCGGTCTTGTTCGTTAAGAAGAAAGACGGAACATTTCGTATGTGTATCGACTATAGGGAACTCAACAAACTGACGGTCAAAAATCGTTGCCCTCTGCCTCGCATAGACGATCTATTTGACCAACTGCAAGGGGCGAACTACTTTTCCAAAATTGATCTGAGATCCGGATATCACCAGTTACGAGTACTAGAGGAGGATGTGCCGAAGACAGCCTTCCAAACTCATTACCGACATTACGAGTTTGTGGTGATGCCATTCGGATTGACCAATGTGCCCGCAGTCTTCATGGATCTGATGAATGGAGTATGCTGACCTTACTTGGATCAGTTCATCATCGTTTTCATTGACGACATCCTGATCTACTCCCGAAGTAAGGAAGAACATGGCGATCACCTGCGACAAGTTCTAGGGACATTACGAAAGGAGAAACTTTTTGTGAAGTTCTCGAAATGTGCATTTTGGATCCGAAGAGTCGAATTCTTAGGACACGTGGTAAGCGAAGAGGGAATCCACGTGGACCCATCCAAAGTTAAAGCCATTGAGAACTGGTCAGCACCGAAGACGCCTACTGAAATTCGTCAATTTTTAGGTCTCGCTGGCTACTACCGCAGATTCATACAAAACTTCTCCCGAATAGAGAAACCTCTTACAACCCTGACCCAGAAAGGCGTGGCCTTTGACTAGGAAGAGAAACAAGAGAGAGCGTTCCAAACGCTCAAACGAGCCTTGTGCACCGCGCCAATACTATCCCTCCCCGAAGGGATAGAAGACTTCGTAGTCTATTGCGATGCATCAAATCAAGGGCTCGGGTGTGTTCTGATGCAGCGAGGTAAGGTCATCGCCTATGCCTCGAGACAGTTGAAGACACACGAGATTAACTACACGACCCACGATCTTGAACTGGGAGCAGTGGTGTTTGCTTTGAAGATCTGGAGACATTACTTGTACGGAACGAAAATCACTATCTTTACCGACCACAAGAGTTTACAACACATTTTCGATCAGAAGGAGCTGAACATGAGACAACGACGGTGGGTCGAGCTACTCAGTGACTACGAATGCGATATTCGTTATCATCCGGGTAAAGCCAACGTAGTAGCAGACACCCTAAGTCGGAAGGAATATTCTGGTCGCAAAGTCAAGTCATTATCAATAACCATCCATTCACACTTGTCTAAGCAAATTTAGGCGGCTCAACTTGAAGCCATGAAACCTGAAAATGTGACGGGTGAATCCCTTAGAGGAATGGACAAGAATTTAGAAGCCAAGGGTGACGGAGCCTTATATTTCATGAACCGGATCTGGACACCGAAACACGGTGGTTTCCGAGACTTGGTCATGACCGAGGCGCACAACACTCGGTATTCCGTCCACCCAGGTTCAGATAAGATGTATCTGGATCTTAAAAAGCTATACTGGTGGCCTAATATGAAAGCAGAGATTGCTACCTTCGTAAGTAAATGCCTTACTTGCGCAAAGGTGAAGGTCAAGTACCAGAAGCCCTCTGGTTTATTGCAACAACCAGAGATTCCAGAATGGAAGTGGGAGCGGATCACTATGGATTTCATAACCAAGTTGGCCAAGACAACGGGTGGACTTGATACCATATGGGTCATCGTCGATAGATTGACCAAGTCTGCACACTTCCTGCCTATCAAAGAAACTGACAAGATGGAGAAACTTACGAGAACATACATTAGGGAAATCGTACGGCTACATGGTGTACCTATGTGCATTATCTCCGATAGGGATAGTAGGTTCACCTCGAGATTCTGGCAATCACTAAAATATTCCCTAGGAACAAGGCGGGACATGAGCACCGCTTATCATCCACAGACAGACGGACAGAGTGAGAGGACCATCCAAACACTGGAAGATATGTTGCGAGCCTGCGTGATTGACTTTAGGAAGGCATGGGATACTCATTTACCCCTTGTTGAGTTTTCCTATAATAACAGTTATCACCCGAGGTACATAGGGCCTTTCGAGATTCTTGCAAGAGTCGGCCCTGTAGCTTACAAACTCGACCTACCCGACGCACTTCGGAACGTATATTCTACATTCCACGTATCTAACTTGAAAAAGTGTCTGTCCGACGAGACTCTTGTAATCCCACTCGACGAGATCGAGATCAACGAGAGCCTCAACTTCGTGGAAGAACCGGTAGAGATCATGGATGGTGAGGTCAAGCAGACGAAGCAAAGCCGTATCCCTATCGTGAAGGTCCGCTGGAACGCCAAGCGAGGACCGGAATTCACTTGGGAATGCGAGGATCAGATGAAACTGAAATACCCTCATCTTTTCGCTTAATTGTTTGTAACTTCTTGTTTGCTTCAATTCTAATTTCGGGACGCAATTCCTTCTAACGGGGGGATGATGTGACAACCCGAAATTTCCATTTTGTACAAACAATATCTATTCAATAGAAGCTAGTTCAGTTTCAGTGATTTTCAGACTTTTCCAAATAAGTTTGTGTACATTAGGGCTTACGTTTAAGGTGATATCAGGAGAGTGGATGCTCCTGGGTTTGTGAAACTTGAGCATTTCAAAACTTCATAAAGTCATAGTCCAATTCCGGAATAAAAATATTTTTGCCAAAAATATTTCAGGACTATAAATAGAATTCTGAACCAAATTATTCATTATTCAAATTTCCAACTAGAGAAAAGCCGATTTCTCTCTCACGGATCTTCGGGTTTTCATCCCAAATCGTGAGTACACTTCTCTAGTTGTGTTATAATGTTTGTTTTATGCTTATTAACATAGATTATGAGATCCGGGAGTTTACCGCCCATGAATGTTCTTGGGGAGTAAACTCCAAAATGGAGCTTTAAGGCTATCTAGTCCCAATTCTTTGTTAGGAAACTAGTTTAGCATAATATGAAGGATCATTTGAGGCTAGAAATAACTCAAGAACACCAATTTTTAGGAGTTTACGGCCCAAGAAATTATTGGACCGTAAACACCATTTTCAAGGGCTTAATGTGCCCTAATCACCCCCTAAGGATTTAGACTTTAACCCTCAAATAGTTGTAGCTAAAATGGGGACTAAAACACATCAAAATCATCCCTAAAAGGGAGTTTACGGCCAAAAATGCTCTTGGGCCGTAAACTCCAAGTAAAGGCACCAAAGTGTGCCTAGGGTTCCCCTTAGCCTAAATCAAAAGCCTAAAAATTATCCTACTTGTGCAAGAGACTTGAAAGAATTAAAACATCCATCCCATGAGAGTTTACGACCATAAACTCTAAGGGATATGGTCTTTAGGCTGTAAACTCCTCAAAGGAGTATTATCTATGCCCTAAACTACCCAAAGGATTAAACCACCAAGCTAGGCTTATTCTATAATTTATTTAGCACCTTAAAACACCCAAAACCACCAAGAGTGGAGTTCATGGCCGTAAACTCAAGGGTTTATGACCATAAACTCTTTGTGTGGGGATTATTGGGTAGTAAACTCATATTCAAGGTCATTTGGTACATTAAACCCCTTTAGCCTTGTCCCGTAGCAACTTAGATGCAACCATTAGGACCTTTAACACTTATACAAAGTGTTTACATGTTCTTGAGTGTCCCAACTTATTTCATTAAGTTATTATTTGGCTAATTAGTTATATATATGCTCATTGTATGATAACTAGGCTCGTGCGTGTGAACAAGTCTCCGTTTGCCACCTAGCACGGTATCCGACACTACAATCCAAAGCGCTCACCACAAGTGAGTTCATACCCCTTTAATTAACCTTTGAAATGATTTTAAATGTTTTAAATAGTTTATTAGGGGGGGATACAACTTAAATACTTATAGTTATTGCATCAATCACATGTGATTACATCAGTCACATGTGATTAATAACTAGGAAAACCAATGATTTTATCACTATTCAAACTGTTTATCAAACTGTTTTACTTCAAAATTTTTTACAAACTATTTTACTTATCAAATGCTATTATTTAAACTTTGTTTTACTTCTTATAAATTGCATGCCCATATATGTATAGATATATAAATAATGTTTAAAGGGCTTAGGAAGGCCATCTGCCCTATTTCCTTTTTCTCGATTTGGATGTGGTCTGGTGGGATTTCGAGTAACCATCCGAAGGTCTGTTAGGGTTTAAATGTTGTAATAGTCGAAGTGTCAGTTAGATTGTTACGAAGTTTATTTTGTCTTCGTAAGAAGGGTCTTCGGATGTAATGTTATTTGTACTAAGGCATTATAAAGAGTAGTCTTAATGTCTAGTCCTTAGTATTGTTATGGTTTTGTTCTCCTATAAATAGGGGTCTGTACTAAGTGAGTAGAATAACTTTTAACTCAGCTTTTACAGATTATTCTTTGTACTATGTAAAATCAAAAGCATAATATGAGCTGAACAAATATTATATTTACTCTCGTGTTCATCGTTATTCTTCTTTCTAAATTCATACTTGAATTGTTTTTAAACTCGATTACAAATCTCGTCAATTGGTATCAGAGCAGGAATCCTTTCTGTGATCTGATTTTCATACATTCAAAAAGATTTTTGAATCTACTGTTTGATTCAAAAAGTTTCCGTTCTTTTTGAGTGTGAAAAATTCTGCTTGATCTCAATCTAGGATTTGATTCTGCAAAAATATTTGTAAATCGAGTGTTCTTTGTGTGATTCTGATTCGAAATATACAATTTGATTTCAATATTCTCTAAGTTTTTGTATCATCTTGAAGCTTTTGTCCGTACAACAATGGCATCATTCAATCTGAATTCGATGACATCATTTTCTCATTTGCTTAGATCATCCACAAAAATTCCGATGCTTATTCCAGAATATTATGATCAGTGGGCAGATCGTATGGAAGATTACTTGAACGGATTGGCTGAAGAATTATGGAAATGCATCTCAGGAGAAATCAATCAACCTGCACAAGTTCAGCCAATCGGTATGTCTTCAAGCAGTTCAAAAGTCGATAATCAAACCAATCGTTTAAAACAACTGGAGAAGAAATGCACGAGGGAATTAAGAGGTGCGTTGCCTCCTGTTGTGTACAATTATGTCAGAACATGCACAACAGCTAAAGAAATCTGGAACAATCTCAAAGACAAATTTCAAGGAAGTGAAAAGACGAAGATCACATCTGTGAAACAATGCCTGGTGGAACTCAAAGATTTCAAACAAAAAGAAAATGAGTCTATTGAAGCATACTATGATCGGTTCAAAGAGCTAATCTATCGTTGTAACCGTTATAGTATAATAAGGTCATAAATGGAGTACAATTTGATATTTGTAATGGGACTTCGAAAGGAGTGGAGGAGTGTGAGTATGATGGTGAAAAATCAACAGAGTTTTGATACTTCGACTTTGAATGACTTATACAATCAATTAAAATCTCATGAAAATGAAGTTAATGAAATAGCTGAGGAAGCGATAGCAAGTCTTGGTGGACCATTGGTACTTGTTTCGAAGGTTTAAGAAAGAGAGAATGAAAAATCGAAGTCTGATGAAGAAGAAGGTTTTCTGATGAATTTTGATGATGAGGCTGTTGCACTTTACTCAAACAATCGAGTAAAGAAATTTTTCAAGAAACCTTTTAATCCAAAGATAAAGTCATCAGATTCGAAGGGTAGTTTTGAGAACAAAAATAAAGTGGATGAGAAGAAGAAAGAAGTGAAGACTGATTCGAAGAGTCAAATGGAGCAAATGAAGATGATGTTGAAAGGTGATACAGGGATTAATTGCCATTATTGCTATGGAGCAAATCACTTGGCAGTAGATTGCTTGTTGAGGAAGAAGGAGGAAAAGAAAAATAAAACAAAGGATGAAGCTTATTACACTGAGAAACTGGAGGAAGTAAAGTCGAAAGCAAAGAATTTGTCATTGGTGGCTCATGGAGAAACTGAATCGGATGACACATATCAAATATGGTCTTCGGGTTCAGATGATGAAGAGATGAAAAATCCATCACATGGAGCTATGTATGCAAAGATGGAAGAGGATTCAGATGAAGAACAGACTTACGAAGTGTGTGGGCAATGCTTCGTTTCTAAGTCTACTGACAGGTCGCCCATGACTACCAAGGTACGTAACATTCTTGAATCTTTTAACATTCCAGTTTCTGCATATAATTCTGAATTAGTATCTTTTGATGAAACTGTTACTTATTTTGATTCAATTGTTGTGTCTGCTAGCAATGAAGCGAAAAGGTTAAGTGATCAATTACTAGAGACAAGAAAAAAAATTGGATTCAAAAGTCACTAGAATTGATTACTTAGAATTGCAAGTTTCGAATATTATGGAGAAGAGGGAGAGTTTAGCAAAGGAAATAAACTTGTTATTAGCACAAAGAAATATTTTTTGTAATTCTGCGAAAAGATTGTATGGAAAATTAACTGAGTTACATCATTCAAGTGAAATAAGTAAGGAACAACATAGAAGATTACTACCATTTTTAGGTTATGATAGAGCTAAGGTAGATAGTATTTTATATGATTGTGAAAAAGAAATTTCTGATTTTAACAAAGTTCCAGATGATAGGTTTAGATTTGGAATTGCTAAAGTCGAAGATTATCTTGATGCTAATGATTTAGTAAAAAATGTAAATGAGACCTTATCTAAATCAGAACAACTTCGAATTTTGAAAAAGACTGAGAATTCTACATCTAATTGTGAAACTATTTGCTGATATTGAAGATAATTCTGATAATATTAGTGAAATTAGTGATTTAGAGGATGTAGATTGTTCTCAATTGTCTGTCATAAATGTAGCAAATTCTTTTAAAGGGAAAGAAAAATGTGAAGATTTATTCTTAAAAATTGACACTGATGAACCCTCAACTTCGAAAGTTTGTGATATGGAGTTTGTGGAAATACATGATAGTCAAACCGATGATAGTGATAATGAGGAAGAAAACACAAATTCGAAGGCAATTTAAAGGTTGAAAGAAATTGAAATTCCTCGAGTGGTGGTTGATCAAGTTTATTTAGATACACAAGAATTTGAGAAAATTCTTAGTGAAAAAGGTGCTCATTATCTTGAATCGAATACTGTTGTTTATCCAATCTTCAAATGCACTGATGATATTGTGTTCCCAAATCAAGTCTTCGTAACAACAGGTAATGTTGAAAATATAAAGCCTGAATTCAAAAAGATGGTTGAGAAAGACAATATGCAAACTTCAAATGAAGGATTCTTTTCGAATCAAAGCACAGTTGAAAACAATCTTACAAAGAACTCATATAAATTTCAACATCAAAAACCAAAAAGAGTATGGGTTGAAAAGTCAAAAGTTGAAAAGAAGAAAGTTAACCCAACTGAAAATGTGTTTACAAAGCACAAATGTGTTAAAACAGATGTTAAAACAGTCAACAAAGCAATAAAATTAAATTCAAAAGAATTTAAAGCTCAAGTTGAAAAATTTTCAAAGGAAAATAATATTTCGAAACGTCAAGCGAGAAAAACAATTTTTTGGCAAACTATTGAATCAATAAATATGATATCAACAAATATTTCAAGAGGAAGAAAAGTTTTTAGAGGAAAATCAAAGTCTCAAAGTTTTGAAAAGAAAAATGATTCATTTTCAAATAAAAAAATAAAAGTTTCAAATAGAACAAAAACAACACTTCCAAGAAATTTTTTTCAGAAAAAGGTTGAAACACAGATTTCAAAATCGCAAATCAATACATCTTATCATGAATCACATCTTTCAAAACCAAAAGTGGATTATGTTCCAAGTTCAGCAAAATGTTATAATCCTTTGAAGAAACAAGCTGACAAAGTCTCATATGCAAAGGGAATAACAACGAAAAGAAATATTGATCATTGGTTGGAAGGAAAAGGAAAAATATATCAATCAAGTAAGTTTTCGAAAGAACAGATACATGAGACGTATGACAAGTATGCTAATCCTTCAATGAATGGTAGTTCGTCATCCAAAGAGTCAAATATTTCAGTTAAAGTTTGGCAGCCGGTCAAAAAGCAAAAAGGGAAGAATCACAAACTCAAAATGCGAAGGGTATAATTAGTGAAAATTTGAAAATAATAAAAACTCATATATCTGACCCTTCGAATGAAAATGTTAAATTTATTGATAGTTTCAAAACAAAAGTTTGTGATTGGGTTAATGGTTGTACTTTACAATTGAAAAACAAACCTAATATGAATGGACCCAACAAGGCTTGGGTACCTAAATTTTTTCAATAATCGCAGGTACTTTGTGACGAGCAATATGATAACAAGTGGTATATTGATAGTGGTTGCTCACGTCACATGACTGGGAAGAAGGAAAAATTGCGTGATTTTCGAAGCCTAGAAAATGGAGGAGTGGTTAAGTTTGGCAATAATCACAAATGCAAAGTCAAGGGTTATGGAAAGATAACGAATGGAATTTTCACTGTCAACCGAGTTGCATTTGTTGAAGGTTTACAACACAATTTGATAAGTGTTTCACAACTTGTTGTGGGCACTGGAAATCAAGTTCTTTTTAATGAAGAAGGCAGTGTCATTTCGAATGTTGAGACAAAGGAAGTTTTACTTAAGTCAAAACGAAAAGGTGATATGTTTACATTGGATATTGTTCCTATTGTAGGCAAACCTGCTGTGTGTTTACTTTCGAAGGCTACTGCCGATATTAGCTGGTTATGGCACATGAGGTTATCACATCTCAATTTTCGAAACATCAACAAACTTGTCGGACAAGATCTAGTAAGAGGTTTACCCATTCTTAAATATGATAATGACAGTTTGTGTGCAGCTTGTGAAGTAGGAAAACAACACAAACAAGGTCATCCTATCACAATAGATTCGAAGATTGTTGAACCTCTCGTACTCTTGCATATTGATTTATGTGGTCCTTCAATAGTTGCTACTCTTAACAAGAAAAGGTACATTTTAGTAATTGTAGATGATTTTTCAAGATTTACGTGGGTTTATTTTCTTAGGTTAAAATCCGAAGTTTCACAAATGATGATTGATTTTATCAAGAAAATGGAGGTTTCATTGAAGAAGTCAGTTCGAAAAATTAAAAGTGATCATGGAACCGAATTGAAAAATCGTCTTTTTGATTCATTTCTGGTGGAGAAAGGAATTTCACATAATTTTTCATCTCCTTATACACCACAACAAATGGTGTAGTTGAGAGAAGAAATCGATCATTATGTGAAGCTGCAAGAAAAATGTTGGCTTATTCGAATTTACCTCAATATCTTTGGGCTGAAGCTGTTTCAACTGCTTGTTTTACTCAAAATCGATCATTCATTCATAGACGGTTTAATGTTACTCCTTATGAAATAATCAATAATCGAAAACCTAATGTCAAATTTTTTCATGTTTTTGGATGTAGTTGTTTCAAAATGAATCTTAAGGATAATCTTTCGAAGTTTCAAACAAAAGCTGATGAAGGAATTTTCTTGGGATATTCACACAATTCTGTTGCTTATAGAGTGTTAAATAAGCGAACTCGCAAAGTGGAAGAAACTTTTAATTTGACATTTGATGATCATTACATTAAAAAGTCTAATCATCAATTTGCAAATTATCCTATTTTGCAAAATTCTTCAAATATAGATGATTCAATTGAAATGGATGATGTTAATTATGAATCGATTTTTGGTATTTCAGATCAAGCAATTGATGCAGAAAGAAATGCACCCGATAATCAAACATCAGAAAATTCGAAGCATGACAATGATTCAATTTCGATTTTGAATCTAAACACAAATGAACAATCTGATGATCCAGTGGAGGGGGAGCACTTAGATTCAAATAGTTTTGTTGAGGGGGAGTGTTATAGTGAAAGTGATAACATGTCAACGAATGTTAATATTGAGGGGGAGCAAATTATTGAAGAAGAGCCGATCATTGAACCAGAGCAAAATATCGAAGCGGAGTCAATCATCGAGGGGGAGCCCATAATTGAGAAGGATCCAATTCTTGAAGAAGAACATTTTGATGATGTTGAAGATTCAATTTCCATAAATGGATCAGAAACAGATGTTATGTTCGAAGATTCACCTTTGGATTTTGATCCTAATTATCCACCATTGGATAAATGGACAAGAAATCATCCAAAAGATCAAATTCTTGGCGATCCACAAGCAGGTATAATGACAAGGGCACAACTTCATGCATGAAATGAGGTATTGAATAATCATCCAGAGTGATGCATGTTTAATGTTTTTATTTCCAAAATCGAACCGAAGACAGTTAAGGTTACAATGGAACACTCTGATTGGATTGTTGCTATGCAAGCTGAATTGTCAGAATTCGAAAGAAACAAGGTTTGGAGATTAATTCCAAAACCTGTTGATGTGTCAATTGTTGGACTCAAATGGATTTATAAAAACAAAACTGACAAAGATGGAAACATTATTCGAAATAAGGCTAGACTTGTTGTTAAAGGATATTCTCAACAAGAAGGAATTGATTACGAAGAAACATTTGCCCCTGTCGCAAGACTCGAGGCTGTTCGTATTTTTCTGGCTTTTGCAGCTCATAAAGATTTCGATGTCTATCAAATGGATGTAAAATGTGCATTCTTAAACGGAGAACTCGAAGAAACGGTATATGTTGAACAACCACCAGGTTTTATAAATACAGAACATCCTGATCATGTTTATATTTTAGATAAAGCCGTATATGGGTTAAAACAAGCACCAAGAGCATGGTATGCAACTTTAACATCATTTTTGAAACAATCTAAATTTAAACAAGGATCAGTTGATCCCACTTTATTTCGAAAGAAAATTGGAAATCATCTGATGCTTGTTCAAATTTATGTTGATGATACAATTTTTGGCTCAACTGACCCTGCTTTATCTAAAGAATTCGAAGACCTGATGAAAAGCAAATTTGAAATGAGTATGATGGGCAAAATTAATAACTTTTTGGGTTTGAATATTCGTCAAAACAGGGAAGGCATTTCCATTAATCAGGAGAAATATACGAAGGATTTGTTAGAAAAGTTTGGAATGACGAATAGCACAAGGTTACGAATACCAATGGCAACGGGCATAAAGCTAACTCCTTCGTTAGATAAATCTGTTGTTGATATTAATCTATATTGAAGCATGATTGGGTCTTTATTGTATTTAACTGCAAGTAGACCTGATATTATGTTTTCTGTTTGTAATTGTGCAAGGTATCAATCGAATCCACGTGAACCACATCTAACAGCAGTGAAGAATATTTTTCGACATTTGAAAGGAACTCCTTCGTTAGGTTTGTTGTATCCTTCGAAAATAGGGTTCTTTGTACAAGCTTATTCGGATGCGGATCTTGGAGGATGCAATCTTGATCGTAAAAGTATAACTGGTGGGTGTCAATTACTAGATGGAAAGTTGGTCAGTTGGCAATCGAAGAAGCAAACATGTGTTTCAATATCTATAGCTGAAGCTGAATATGTTGCTGCAGCTGCGTGTACATCACAAATAATTTGGATTCAAAGTCAATAAAGAGATTATGCAATTAATATGAAAAAGATTTCTTTATATTATGATTCACAAAGTGCAATAAGAATTTGTCATAATCCTGTGCAACATTCGAAGACTAAGCACATTGCTCTTCGATATCATTTCATCAAAGATCATGTTGAAGATGGAAATATTGAAGTTCATTTTGTAAAAACAACGAAACAATTGGCAGATATTTTTACAAAGGCATTGGATGAAAAATCATTTCTTCGTATCTTAGAAGGATTGGGTATGATTAATGGAAATTCACTTCTATGTGATAAAAGCGAAGAGTGATGGGTCTGAATCATTTGGTGTAAGGACGGAAAGGGTGATTCAGTGTTCAGAGGTTACTGTTCATGGTCAACACTTCGAATGCTTCGCATTCGGAAGATTTATTCCTTGTTGAAATACATAATCAGAGATTACTGTTCAAGTCAACCCTTCGAATGCTTCGTATTTGTACACATTTCAACTAAGGTTAGAGTTTTAGTTTGTTTAATATTTTTTTATATGAAAAACCTGAAAAATCAAAAATATTTTCTTTTATTGAAAAATTAAAAATCCAAAAAGATTTTGTTTCGGTTTGTTTTTAATTTTTTTGAAAAAATTCAAAAATACCAAAAGTATTTTTTGTTCTCTTTGGTTTTAACATGTGTATTGTGAGTTTTGTCAAGTTTTAAATACGAAGGATTCATGTGTTTGGTTTCTATGGAAAGGTATGATCTCGATACACTTTGAATTAGTTAGGATGTCCCTAGAAGCATGCTGATGCATGTTGTCTCAAGCCTCGTATGATTCTATGTATGGGAAATGAAAGCCTTGATGAAATTATCTCATGAAAATTTCTTCCAAACAAGGCTTGTATTTGCATAAATCAACAAGAGCTACCTTACTCTTCTCAAATGAGTTAATAGTTTTATGTTTTGTCCATTATAACAGAGGTACACTTCGATTCTTATCCAATCTTTTTATACCAAACAATTCTTACATTCCAAATTTTCGAAGCGATTTGTCCTTGAGGTCTTTGATCAAACCAATCAAAACCTAGACAAATCACAAGTCTGTGTTTATGATCTAACATCATGAGTCCGTGATGGAAGTGAAACCCAAAATATCATAAACCTTAAGGAATAGACGGGGAACCATGTTCCAGATCTTACGAAGCATTTGTTTCACTACCTTTTATACTCAAAATCATATTCATTTCTTTTGAGTGATCTTAATCAAACATTCGAAAACTACGATGTTTGTTCCCAACAAGATCCAGCATAATTTTTTTTTATGAATATGATTTATGTGTGAGTATATTTTCAAAATTCTAGTTACTTTGAATATCATTAGCAACCAAGTTGTCACTGACTACATTGGTTATACAACTAATTTTGTTTACAATTTATCACCTTATGTTAAGGTTGATATGTAACGAAATTTTCGAAGCCACCCATTTGCCTTATAAAAGAAACCCTTCGAAACTTCTCTACAAGTTATGAATTGTAATTCATGAGAAACCAAACAAGCTGTTAATCATCTCTCTTGATAATTTTCGAAGATATCTTTGCCTGGGATTAAACTGTTTTTGTGTCAAAATAAATTTTTGACATCACAAGTTTTCAAAAAAAAAAAAATTTCTTTGTTTCTCATCTAATTTCTTTTGGAACACAACACACACGAAATCCTTGAGGTTTGAGTAACACCAACTTAAACTAACGATTTCGAAATTCTGGCATATGACTTCGCTTTTGAAACCTCAAAGTGAAAGAGCCTGACCTCTATTCCGAAGGCATCCGACGGTTACAATTCTTTTGGGGAATATCAAACAGTCTTGTTTCTTGATGACGCATGGTGTATGATAAGCGTGTAAGGCGTGTTGACAGTTACAATTGTTACTTTTTGATGAGTACATTCCGTATTTCAAGGTGCCATGTCAGCAAGCATTTATTGTATCCCGCTTCAAATTCAAAATTCTAGGGTTACATATAAAAGGGCAAATCAGAACTCAATAACACTTTATGCGATCAAACCTTCTGTAACACAAAATTCTCTTTGCAATTCATCTTCTTCAAACGTTCTTTGCTCTAATCATCAACAATGGCGACTACTTCATCACCAACCATAGACGAAATAATTAGCGTTCCGATTCTAAAGATCCAGGGTTCCAACTACCAAGTAGAATCGGATTTGTCAAAGTATCCGGAAGAACTTCAAATGCTTGTGGTTGCTTTACAGAATTCAGTTCTGTCTAAAGCAATGTTTGATTCCTTTGCTGCTCCGATGTCTTGGCTATCAAAGGCGGGTTCTACTGCATCATACAACAAGGAGACAGGTTGTGTGGAATTCAAAATGCTGAATGATACGAGAATTAGGGTCTCCAAGCGTTTATTTTGCAAGATTTTGGGAATTCCAAATTCTGGTCCTGATGATGAACTTTCTTCTTCTCAAGTGGTGTTCATGTTCAACGAGATGGGCCATCAACCTCCTTTGACGCGTATCAGTGATTTCAAGAAGTCGGGGTTACCTACAATATGGAATTTTTTGTTTGGCATCTTCCTTCGATGTCTTACTGGAAGAACTGTGGGTCTTGATAAAGGAAGGATGGAGGTGTATGCAATGGTAGCTGGATTGTATTACGATCTGCAAGTAGAGTACTCTGAACGATTATGGACAGAGTTCTTAACTAGCATTTCGAAGACGAGTGCTAAGTAGGGGATTTCTTGTGCACGATATTGGAGTCTGATAGTACAATATGTCTATCAGAAGGAGATAATTGAAGTTCCGGAATACGAAGAAAAAGCGGTTTTTCACATGTATGGTAGTCCGAAGGAGGTGCATGATGATCCGGCTATCTTTACAACAATTGCTCGCATTCCGGATGCAATGCTCAAGAAGGTGGATCCAACGAACGATGTGTTGGTGTCATATTTGCAATCCATTGACACAATCGTCGTTACTGGTATGTTACAGCACGAAGAGAAGAAGAAGTTGAAGAAATCAAAGAAGACAGAGGGTGGGTCTTCGAAAAAAAGGGTGAAAGCAGAACCAAAGAATCAAGAGCCAATAGTTACATCTGGTACTGTCGAAGAGGTGTCTCCAATTTTAATCTCAGTAGTTGATACACCAGTAATCGAAGCGTCTCCATCAAAAGAAACGATTCCTTCGAAGACGGGTATTTTTCGACGTATCAAAATCAAGAGAAAATCTCAGTTGGTGAAGAAAACACAGGTTACACATCAAGGGGTCACAGTTAGAGAAATTCCAGCTCCGGTGTCTCCATCTTCTAAGAAACGAAGGGCTGAAGATATGGAAATTTTTTTGAAGAAAACCCAACGAATCGAAGAAGTAGATCAAGTTCCTGAGACACCCGAAGATGAAATTCCTAAAGCAGTAGATATCAGTCAGACTACTGATATTTCGAAGCCTGCTGATGTGAAGCTTATTGAACCAACTTCTTTACCTCAGGTTACATCCACAACTGATTGTCCAACATTTCAATCAATTATGGATCAACCATTTACTACTATCTTCTCAACTCAATCAACTGATCCACCCAATCCATCCTCACCTATTGCTGAAACCATGGCTGTTGATGATGAAACTGATAACGAAGGCTTTGGAGGAACGTTCGAAGCTCTTCATTTTGATAACGTTGAAGAAAATTTTCCTGATCATATGCTGATGACCACGAAGCAGTTCAAGATTTTGAATTCGAAATTGAATTCTATCTTGCAATCTCAAGCAGATGTGGGAAGTACTGGAGTTACCATCATGGAATTTGATTCCATAATGAAGGAAATGGAAGGCAGGGTTATTTCGAAGGCATCAGGATTAATTCGTGATTCTGAAAGACGAGTTCTTTAGAAGACTGATCAGAATGATAGTTCTACAGAGAATCGAATCAATTCCCTGAGGTCTGATTTTATGAAGGAGTTGAAGGATTTGAAAATTGTTACGAAGGAGCGTGATGTGCTCTTCGTACAAGAAGTTAAGAAGGTACGTGAACATGTTAACATGCAAATTCGCGAACTTCATGAAGACATGACGAAGGAGGTTCAGAATATTCAGCAAGGGTATGAATCAGCACATCAGAAGATCGACATTATTTGTGATGCGGTTGTTCAATGTGTTAAAATGTTCGAGCAGATGAATCCTCAGACGATCTCTCTTTTTGCCAAAGAAGAACAAAATTTTGGAGAGTTGGTCAAATTGTTGAAAGAACTCCAAGACCTGTCTTCGAAATCTTCCTCTCCAATTGTTTCTCAAGAATTTCTTTCTCAAAAATTTACACATTTCGAAGCCATCTTACACAAACACCTTGCTTCATTACTTCGTATTTCAAGCCTTTTACCAAACGTATCAGATGCCCCACCTGCTATCACAAGGGTGCAAGGGGGAGAAAAGGTTGGTCATACAAAGGCTGGGGAACATGTGAAAACAACTGAAGATATGAAGGTTGTAGGAAAAGTGTATCCTTCGAAAGTGGTTGTAAAGCCAACTGTTGTTTCAGCTGCTCCAATAATGTCGACTGTGACTACAACAGTTCCAATTTCAAAACCTATATCAAAAGGTATTGTAATTGAGAAACAGAGTGATGTATCTTCGTCAAAGAATATAGCTCCTTCAAATGTTAAAGACAAGGGAAAAGGAGTTACGGTTGAGAAGTCTAATAAAGAGAAGAAAGCTGAGGTGGCCGCTGAGGTTGAGAGAATGAGGCATGTTCAAAGTATAATGAGACAAAGAGCTTTGGATGGTTCGAATGTTGATAAGGGTGATCCTTCGAAACTTTTCAATTACGGAACAATAGAATCAAGGGTGATGTTTGATCACATGTATTCTTTTGAAAAGATTCCGAAGAAGAGCTTTGTGGTGACGAACACAGATTTTGGTCAACTTGATTTTCCAATCAATGAAATGATGTTCGTTATGCGACAGTTCAAGGCTGAAACAAAAACAATGGAAATTGAAGAGGGAAAGAAGATGAAGATAAGATTTCATGCTGTATTAGCAAAGGCTCAAGAAGAAGTATGGTTCTTGGAGAAGATCAAGAAGGTGATATCTATAAAAAAGGATGTCATTTTCGAAGGGAAGTTTCAAAATTTGAAGTACATTGTGGCAAGAGCAAGTGGAAAGTTACAAGAATTTACTGTGGCAGACTTTCCTTTGATGAACACTTATGATCTCATCAAAATTGCCTTGATGCTTAAAGACAAGTCATTTTCTTATCTCCAAGAAGCAGAACCAGATGTTTTCAGTCTTGGGTGTAAGCACATAAAAATATTTTTAGAGAATTATTTTGAGTGCTTAGCTCAAACAGATGTCAAACTTGCTACTGTCAAAGGGTTCGACATAACTGCACCAATGGCACCTTCGAAGAAGTAGAATGAGTTGAAAAAGTACGAAGACGGTGAAATATGTTTAAAGCCATTGGGGATTGTTTTTGCAGGAAAAGACAAAGCTGGAAGAGCTAAAAGGTTCTTATTTCAAACTTCCGAAGTGGAGAGATACACAAATTCACAATATACAAACTTAATTGTTCGTATGAATCATTGCAAGAACTCGGAAGGAGACAAGAAAGAGATAAAGAAAGTTATCTCTTGGTACATGGAAATCCAAAGAGTGCTGATGTATGTCGTTCAATCACTGACGTCTTGAGGACTTCGAACTTTATTCCAAAGGGGGAGATTGTTAGGGTTTAAATGTTGTAATAGTCGAAGTGTCAGTTAGATTGTTATGAAGTTTATTTTGTCTTCGTAAGAAAGGTCTTCAGATGTAATGTTATTTGTACTAAGGCATTATAAAGAGTAGTCTTAATGTCTAGTCCTTAGTATTGTTATGCTTTTGTTCTCCTATAAATAGGGGTCTGTGCTAAGTGAGTAGAAGAACTTTTAACACAGCTTTTACAGATTATTCTTTGTACTCTGTAAAATCAAAAGCATAATATGAGCTGAACAAATATTATATTTACTCTCGTGTTCATCGTTATTCTTCTTTCTAAATTCATACTTGAATTGTTTTTAAACTCGATTACAAATTTCATCAAGGTCGTTTCAATATGAATTATATATCAAATATACATATATAGACATAAAAGTACTTCCATATTCATGCGTACTAGACACATCATTAGTAAGTTACCATCGGGGTAACACAGGATCATACTACTACAAATTCTAGATCAATGAGTCAGTTCATTCATGAGTCTATACATTACATTACTTCTAGGACATATACAAATATACTAGAAAGAGAACGTATACAACTATACTAGAAAGAGAACATATACAACTATACTAGGAAGAGAACATATACAACTATACTAGGAGGAGAACATATACAACTATACTAGGAAGAGAACATATACAACTACACTAGAACGAGAAACATTACACTACATATATAAGAATACGTTAACAATTGTGATCCACTGGATCGGAGCATGCCTTAAATGTCATGGCCCGAGGTGTAGCCAAAATTCTCTTTGAGGGAGAGCGTGAGTTTGCGTATAGATCTATACTGGATTGACTATCCTACACCTTGCTGCTAGCTACAGCCGGACCTGCAGGTCTGCGGGTGCCAAACGTCATTCCGTTATTATGACCATTCGTATGTCGTTGTTACCAGTCGATAGTATGGTGCAATTATCACGTTATACCTTAATATAAATCCGGTTTAAGGTAGTTAGTACAACAGTAGTTCCTATAATACAAAACTACAGTACTACAATGATTTACCCATTACATATGTTTAGTGATAACCTCACTTAAACATTAATGTACAAACTATATTAGTTAAATCATAGTTACACTTGGGAAATTACACACTTTTACAACAAACGAGCAGACAAAACAGTGAAGCCTTGGTAGAAGGCTACTTTAATAGAAGATATAGGTTTTTCTGAGAGATTCAAACTTTTACAAACAGTTACATACATTTTACAAACTTATACTTGAGACACGTTCAAACGTTTTAATAACAAACATCGACACTAAAATACTTATGAACTCACCAGCTTAATGCTGATAAACTCTTTCAAAATAACTTGTATTCTCAGGTCATCAGTAGACAGGTACCGATGCCAGCTTTTGAGAAGATGGAGCACATTGAAGACTCATCATATTATTTTGATTAACATTATATTTTTGGTGTCTAAAACTGTACAGAACACGCTTGTATTAAAATTATATATTTAATGCAATGGATGATGTTCTTTGCTTATTTACATTTACTGTGTTGTCATACTGTACATGACGTCCTACGCCCCAGAATGTTTCCGCCGTTCTTGGTTTTGGCGTGTGACATTCTTCATTTTCTCCAGGGATTTGTATTTGTTCTTGAAGAAGATGAAGATTGGTGATGTTCTTGGGAGTGTTTCTAGGAAGTGTTACAAGTTAACAAAATGAACACACACCCTTTTACACACAAACTCATGTATACATACATGAGTAAGAAATATCTTCATGCACTTGAGTTTAAGTGAAAGAGTTTGCTGCAAGTTGTGGTAGAATAGGAGGCAAAAACATGGGTCTTCATTTAGCTTCTCATTTCCATGATTTGTTGACTTTTCCTTTGTTTTGACTACTCAACATAACATTTCTATATATAATACATATATACATATATATAATACATCCATATATATAATACACATATACATGTATAATACATATATATATATATATATATATATATATATATATATATATATATGTATATATATATATATTGTTGAACTGTTCAGTCACAAGGCTAATTTTTCTCGTCTATGTGTTTTCTGTCATTCGCGTGTTTTCGTAACGACTGGTCGATATTTGTTCTCTTGGAATGAATGGTCGATATTGGGACTCTTGGAACAACTGTCAATATTTGTTCAAAGATCAATCTGGCATTGGATAACTAACAAAAAGTTCATTTAAAGCTCGGTTTTATGTAAAACAAGTTATTTACAAAAGGGTACAAAATACATGAGTTTATGTATTTGTATTTGAGGTATTTTTGGGTAAAAACATGCACACGGGTCGTGTAAGATAAGGCACAAGTGACGCGGGTCGTGTAGGAAGGTTTAGGAGGGTTTTGGATGGTTTTCTTGATAATGATGTTGAACACGGGCCGTGTTGGATTTAGGCTTGGTTTGAACACGGGCCGTGTTGAAGTATAGAGGCAAACAGAAGAGTACACAGGCCGTGTCTGGTATAAGGCATGCTAAACACGGGTCGTGTTCACGCAGCTGTCAATTTCGGGATTTTTGTGATTTGAAGGTAAGTTTTGTTTGTGATATTTTCGCTAAGGTAATGGTGTTATGGTGTTTTAAGGATGTTTTCAAGGTTGTTTAGAGGTTGGAAGGAGGTTGATATAAGGTGGTGATGGTGATGAAATTTCTATGAAGATGATGATGAATAGTGATGGGTTTTGTGGTTGATCTTGATGCAGAAGGTTTTGGGTTGTTTCATGGTTGTGTTTTGGTGTATTTATGTAAGGAAAGTGTTTGGTGGTGTATGGTGAGCTGAACAAAGGTAGTGAAGCTGAAGAACCTTGAGTTTCAATGAAGAAAATGAAGATGGTTGATGGTGTTCTTCATTTCATTGTTGATGATCTTGATGTTCTTCACTTCATTGTTGTTTGATCTTGGTGTTCTTCATTTTCTCCAGGGATTTGTCTTTGTTCTTGAAGAAGATGAAGATTCGTGATGTTCTTGGGAGTGTTTCTAGGAAGTGTTACAAGTTAACAAAATGAACACACACCCTTTTACACACAAACTCACGTATACATATATGAGTAAGAAATATCTTCATGCACTTGAGTTTAAGTGAAAGAGTTGGCTGCAAGTTGTGGTAGAATAGGAGGCAAAAATGTGGGTCTTCATTTAGCTTCTCATTTCCATGCTTTGTTGACTTTTCCTTTGTTTTGACTTTTCAACACAACATATCTATATATAATACATATATACATATATAATACATACATATATATAATACATATATACATGTATAATACATACATATATATATATATATATATATATATATATATATATATATATATATATATATATTGTTGAATTGTTCAGTCACAAGGCTAATTTTTCTCGTCTATGTGTTTTCTGTCATTCACGTGCTTTCGTATTTTCCGTTTTGATCATGAATTCATGCAACCTGAAATAACTGATAATATTTGTTATATAATACAAAAATAGTTCATCTTATTTCAGTGATGGTCACATACAAGGTCATATACAAAAACATTTATCAACATAGACCTCTTTACTTTCTTAATGCCCAAGGCATTTGGAAAAATTTAGAAAGGATGTATATAGCACATGTAATCGATCCTATATCCGAAGCATATGGGACGCGATTCATGATGTCTCACATAAGGACTAAACTAGTCTTTTGCTATAATATTTCCATTTCAATTTGCCAAGTTCTCATAATTCAGATTATGAAATGGGATGTCGTAATCATAATCGGATTTTAGAACGCAAATAATGGACCCATATATAGAATTTCCTTATGTTGAGCCATTCCAACATGAAAATCATATATATCCTTGACTAATTACGATTATAATCTAAATCTAAGCTTTGAGATTTGAGATGAAGTATAATTTCCTCTCCCTTAATTATAGTAAAACAACTTTTTCCCAATTGAAACCTTTTGTTTTCTATAAATAACATTGCTAGCTTGCAACCTTTATCATAATTATCATGCTCCCACTAACATGATGATTATTAGCATAACACTTATGCTCCGACTAGCTTTGACATGTACTCAGAAATCAGCTGGACTTCTAGAAATCAAGAACTTATTGACTTTCTTACCAAAGTTTAGATTTATGATACTAGATTGCTTTGATAAAACTTTATCAATATCATACACCTTATCTTAGATAACTCACAGGTGTGTCTAAACAATTTTAAGAACTACGAAAAGGGATGCCGTAATCATAGTCTCGATTGTTTAGACCTTTGCCACTTCTCACAAGTCCATGTTAGTGTGCTAGTTAACCACACATGATCAACTAACGACTTTGAGAATGCAAATATCACAATTGCTATCTAGCTAAAATCTACTTAGTGAAAGTGTTTCCTCACCGTCATTTTCATGAATCAGAGAGAAACCTTATGACACTTAGATTTAATATTGTATGTGTTCTTATCCATGTGAATTGTCAAAACCAGAGTCACAAGACAAGGATAATGACAAATTCAAACTCATATGGATTGAACTCAATCTTAATTTCTGGCCACCTGGCAGCTCAAGGGCCTACCATTGTTTCCAAGTTGTTGTGCAACCAATTGAGAACTCTAAGAACTCATATGCGAAGCCAACTTAACTGGAATGGGCACATAATATGTAAACACGATAGGTTATAAACCTCAAGTCGTGTGGTAGTGAAGAACTTTAGGTTTTACTCTTGATTAGTTCTTGAGACTTTCAAGACCTTTAAGACTCCCACTGTCCTCTTGACATATAAGACTTCCTTGTCAGATATTCAAGAGATAGTGTGGATTCTAATCAAGACAAACACTTCTCACAATTGGCCTTAGTTGGTCTTTGTTTTATCCAAAACATCACAACTTACCAATTTCAAATGTACAAGAGTAGAAACTTTTACTATTACATTTGACAAGTGTTTTTTATGACATGTCACTCAATTTACAATCTTGGAGTATGACTATAAGAATTGTTTTCGAATGAAACATGACTCATCTTCTTGATTTAACCATTTCAACAATTCATAGCTCCTCTTCTTAGCTATGAAAATACACTTAGAGGATCAATTGTGATAAGGTCTCAAAATCATTAAGATGGTCTTAAAACATGATACTAAAGTACTCTCCCATCTTTTCAGATTTGAGAAACTTTTATCTTTCTGCCATAATTTGATTCTTCTTATTCGCTCTGCCATACATCAAAAATTTTGTAATGTATCAGAATTACACTTAAACGTGTAAGAGTAACCATATTTACTAAACTTTAGTAAATCATGACGAATAGTCTTATCAATCTTTTGTGGTGGACTTAATCAGTGCACAAGAATGTGTACTTGATCCCTTAGTCCTTTACTTGACTCACACATCCACGTGAACAAGTAATTAATCTTAATTTTTCCAATGCTTGAAAGTTCTCATTCATCATACTATACAACTTGCATGATTCCAAGTTTCGGTCCAATTGAAACTTGGGTGATGAGAATCTTTCCTTATTTGGTAAATTTAGACACTACCACAAATGAAAGAATCAAATTCATATTTCCACTCTTGCTCTTAGTGGAATCTTATAAGCAACAAAAATTTTAACAAATGCCATTGTAAGGATATTTTTAAAATAAATAAAATCAAAAATTTTCCTTTTATTTTAAAACTTTGCGGAAAAACTATCCTTACAATGCAAAAGCACATGAAAAATTTGTTGTTATCTATTCCTAAGCAATATATCATAACTCCTAAGAAGTAGCTCAAGAATCCGATCTTCAAACTATGCGATAGAAATCCATCTACGCGATCAGATTCAACATATTCTTTCTTTAAGTTTCTTCACGTTTTCTTTGATTCTTAAAACATCACCATGTGACCCAGTCACATCATGTATCATGAATCTCAGAATAGAAACTTAGCACAGTTAGATAGTGGACTTTACCTGAAGTAGAGTCAAACTTATTGACTTTAACATCTTTAGGTAAATTTGGCTGCTTCGTAATCAATTCCCCTTTCTTTGGAAATGGACCCTTGATAATAGGACTATCTCAGACTTAGCCTTTCTCTTTACCATTTGGTCAACCGAGTTGACTATGGCCGATCCCTCTCCATTGGGAAGAGAGAGCTTTACTGGATATCCAATGTCATCATTGTCAATGTCCATAAAGTTTTAGGAAGTTGTTCTTAGCAAATAGATAAGATCATTAAGGGTCTTGTCATAGTCTGTTTCATAGGAGTCCCAAAAGAACTCACTATGTGACTTAGAAAGTGATTGATCATCAACTTCCTCTAGACTTTGACACCCAACTCTCCCGGCTTGTCAATATGTGACTACATCTCCAAGATGTGGTCACACCTACACCTTGCCTTGCCAATAGGGCTTGACTGACCTTGAACTTGTGGGTTAGGGAGAATAATTGGAGGAGGTGGAGGAAGTATGAAGTTCCAAGAGATTTTAGGAAGATCATAGGTGTCTCAATTAGACGTCTTTTTGGGAGATATTGAAGATAGTTGATTTAAAGTCCCTAATATTACATCCAATATAAAATATTAAGGCTAGGACCCAACACAATACTTTTATAACTAGGAAGAGGGATGCCGCAATCCAAGCTATAGAATATTTGAAGGAAGGCGAATGGCGATTCACTAATTTCCACCATGAAAACGAAATATATTATTAGGTTTTAATTGGTTTTTAAAACTCCTAGATCTTTGAGATTCATTGAACTTTTCAATGGCTTGTTTCAATCTCGATTGTGCCCTTCAGGTTTTGTGACCGGGATGCCGAGGATCACAAAACAAGGTGTGAAGTAACCATGCAAATATATTTGGTAACCTCAAGTGTTTACCCCTTAATCGATGTGCCGGTTAACCACACACACTACATCGATACTATGATAAACTTTAAGTTACCCTTTGCCTACCTTGTTAAATACGAGTTAGTGTGTCGGTTAACCACACACACTCCACTAACCGACATAAACAAAGTGCAAACTGTAATTTCATGGATTAGCACCTTATTCACTTTTTCCTAAGTAACTAAGATTGGGTATTTGTAAAAGGTTTAGTTACTTAGTATTTATCATTAATACTTTTATTCAAGGGAGAATTCTAGTCCTTGTCCTACCCGTTCAGCTAACGACCCTCCACCAGTCAAGGAAGCGGTGGGTGAGAGTGGACACTCATTAAACTTCCATTTTATAGGCAGTAACCTTATACCCCCCTTATAGAATGGCTTTGTGAATGAGCCCTACTAACGGTAAGACTGACTTTACTCTTATACATATATATATATATATATATATATATATATATATATATATATATATATATATATATATATATTTATATTTATATATTATTAACTTATAATATTATAAAGTATAAGGGTTTAATTTTAATTTTTAAAATTCTAAGGGCTAACTTGGAATTAAAGTATTCATAAGTGAAAACTTTTCAAATTTCAAAACTTGAGGGCAAGTTTTTGAAACTATTCAAAACTAATTAATTTCCATAACTTATGTGTTTATAGTAGTTTTAATCCAAAAACTCTTCAAGTTCCATAACTTGAGGACAAGTTATGGAAGACTTTAAACTAATGAAAGAATGTAACTTTTCTTTATTTTGCAACTTATGGAATTAATTAAGGTTACAAATTTTATTACTTAATGAAGTGACTCTTGAACCTCCATAACTTGAGGACAAGACTTTTCATTTTTTGTAACCATTGCCAACTTTTATGAGTTTTATGAAACTTAAATGTGACCTTTCATGTGACTTGAGGACAAGTTACACAAACACACTTTAGAATCATCTCTTAGATTAAAATGGATTGAAAACATATAATCAATTAACTTGTCTATTAATCTAAGCAACTCATATGAACAAAGATAATTCACATCAAACTTTTTCATGTAATTAGCATAACTTTTTAAACTAATACAAAACATCAATATATTGACAATTATCTTTGAAATTGGATTAGCATGAACATTACCACATCAAAAACAAGTTTATAAGTTCAAAAACAGCTTAGGGTAATGTTCCTATACAATTCCAGCCAAAACAACAAACAACAAGCTGTCAGCACCCAAAAATCGTCGAATTCCTTGTGAAACTCGTCGAGTTCATGATCAAAATGATGAACTCATCGAGTTTTTTTGCATAAACTCGTTGAGTTTTATGGTCCGGACAGATTAGACTTTGGAAAAACACATTTGTATCGAGTAGAAGAGAAAACAAGCATAGGCTCTGATACCACTGTTGGGTTTTGAGCATTCTAACACTCCTAAGTGTACATGCAACCCTAAAAAACCTTGGATCTATGGTATCTCTATTATACATGCAAATATGAACTTTCCAAGTTATTCATCCTAACTAGCATAATAACATTGCTTCATATGAATATATATTAAGTTAGAATTACATACCTATTTGATGTAGAATGTCTTCATGAAGCTTGAGTGCCTAGTGCCCCAAGTGTGACACCTCAAGTGGTTCACACAACACCAAATGCACATGGAATGACTTGAGAGAAATGGAACACTTCATGAAAATCGGCTAGCCCTTTATCTCTCACATAGTGGCCGATTTTTCCAAAGAATATGATCTTTATCTAGTGTCACAATTAGGGTAAACCCTAATTGTCATGACTTTCCATTTCCTTGGGTCCATGGGTTCAAATACACCATGGAGCATCCTATGGGTTTTAGCCCAACTTGATAATCCATGGAGTCTTAGCCCACTATACAAGTATGGATGATTTACACAATCAACCCATATATTTAATTAGTATTCTTTTGATCACTTAATTAATCCTAGATTAATTCTTGATCAATACTAATTAAATAATCTTATTAATATAGTAGAACTTATAATATATTAACAAACCTTAAGTGTTATTTCTCTGATTATAGTCTATCGAAATGCATGATGCCATGCAACCCAAATGGACAATGTCGGGTCGGGTCAAGTCTTACCAATTATAGTTATGGACTTAGACATTAATCCAACAAGATAAATATTATTAGCTTATAATCTTATAAAGTATAAGGGTTGAATTTTAACTATTAAAATTCTAAGGGCTAACCTGGAATTAAAGTATTCATAAGTGAAAACTTTTTCAAATTCCAAAACTTGAGGGCAAGTTTTGAAACTATTCAAAACTAATTAATTCCATAACTTATGTGTTTAAAGTAGTTTTAATTAAAAGAGTCTTCAAGTTCCATAATTTGAGGACAAGTTATGGAAGACTTTAAACTAATAAAAGAATGTAACTTTTCTTTATTTTGTAACTTATGGAATTAATTAAGGTTACACATTTTATTACTTAATGAAGTGACTCTTGAACCCCCATAACTTGAGGACAAGACTCTTCATTTTTGTGACCATTGCCAACTTTTATGAATTTTATGAAACTTAAATGTGACCTTTCATGTAACTTGAGGACAATCTACACAAACACATTTTAGAATCATCTCTTGGATTAAAATGGATTGAAAACACAAAATGAATTAACTTTTCTATTAATCTAAGCAACTCATAAGAACAAGATAATTCAAATCAAACTTTTCATGTAATTAGTCTAAACCTTAAACTAATACAAAACATGAATCTATTGACATTTATCTTTGAAATTGGATTAGCATGAACATTACCACCTCAAAAATAAGTTTACAAGTCAAAAAACATCTTAGGGTAATGTTCCTAGTCTAATTCCAGCAAAAAAAAAGTTGAATATATTCTGTCTGGGGGTCCAACTCGTCGAGTGCACGAACAAACTCGGTGAGCTAGATGCTTTTTGCATTGGACTCGGCAAGTCCCTCCATGGACTCGGCGAGTCTGCTGAGCAGACAGCATAAAACTTGATTTTTAAGCTAATTTTGCAAGTATAACAAGAAAACAAGCCTAGGCTCTGATACCACTATTGGGTTTTGAGCATTCTAACACTCCTAAGTGTACATGCAACCCTAAATACCATGGATCTATGTTTTCTCTATTATACATGCAAATATGAACTTTCCAAGGTATTCATCCTAACTAGTATAATAACATTGCTTCATATGAATATATTAAGTTAGAATTACATACCTCTTTGATGTAGAATGTGTTCATGAAGCTTGAGTTCCTAGTGCCCCAAGTGAGACACCTCAAATGGTTCACACAATACCAAATACACATGGAATGACTTGAGAGAAATTGGAACCCTTCATAAAATCGGCTAGCCCTTTCTATTACACATAGTGCCCGATTTTTCCCAACAATATGATCTTTATATAGTGTCTCAATTAGGGTAAACCCTAATTGTCATGGCTTTCCATTTCATTGGATCCATGGGTTCAAATACACCATGGAGCATCCTATGGGTTTTAGCCCAACTTGATAATCCATGGAGTCTTAGCCCACTATACAAGTATGGATGATTTACACAATCAACCCATATATTTAATTAGTTTTCTTTTGATCACTTAATTAATCCTAGATTAATTCTTGATCAATACTAATTAAATAATCTTATTAATATAGTAGAACTTATAATATATTAACAAACCTTAAGTGTTATTTCTCTGATTATAGTCTATCCAAATGAATGATGCCATGCAACCCAAATGGACCATGCCAGGCCGGGTCAAGTATTACCAATTATAATTATGGACTTAGACATTAATCCAACAAGGTCTATAATCCACCGCAAGTTGTCCAGTACCCCGTAGCCAGACAGAACTTCCATGGTCCGACGCCAAGATGGGTCATAGCCTTACATAGATGGAGCCAAGAACAAGGCGAACGTCCTCTTTACGGGATGGAAAGAGGCTTCTATAACCTCTCCAAAGTAGTTTCAACAGACATGGCTCTCTCGGTCAAAGTTTGTGGTATCGCTAACCACGGGGGACAGGCAAGGGCATCCGCCAGCCAAATCATGGAGGTTGGTGCTACTATTGAGATTACTGTTGTCCGTCTTCGTCGTCTGGATGAAGACCATGATTAAACTAGGAACCACACCGAAGCTCTTCAAGATGAAATGATTACTACCCGAGCTGAAATTAAAGCACTTTGGGAGCATCATGCTATACTGGAGCGACGTTTGAGGGAAGCAGAACATGATGCGGTAGAGTCCAGTACTCAGAGTAGCACTTGCCATGATTAGTGTTTACACTACTCACATTTTTATATAGATTAGGACTGCGGGTATGTGTTAAATATTACTCTTATCTACGTATAAATTCAACCCTGTGTCTAGGTGTTTACACCATTTAGGAATGCTGTCAAGATTTTCCTTTAAACTTTGATGTATTATAGACCGGTGTCAAGGACAACTTTTCCAAAACATTATGTATCAATATATCAAATAAATTGACAAGCATTTACTCTATTAAGAATATTACTATTGAAATTAAATAATTTATTCTTACATAAATTTCCATTATGAATTTAATACAACACATATTATGAGTTGGAACATAATGCATGTAGAAACTAATAAAAAAAGTTAGTTCATTAGCACCTAACTTACAATTAATATTGAAGAGTTACCGTCTTTTCACTTTTTAACTCTATGGCAGAAAGATGCCACCAAGAAATAATCCTAAACGTTTCAACAATACCCCACCAACTCCACCACCACCACCACCTCCACAATATGTTCCAGCTATGTTCCAAGTTGTGATAACTGCTATCGTAGCAACCGCCATAACGCAAATAAACACAAATAGTGCCAGTGGAGCGGGCAATGGTACTAACCACTCGAACTATTGAGAAAGTCATGGACACCCTAGGGAGTGTTCATACAAAGACTTTACCAACGGGAAACCTAAGACCTTCAACGAAAGTGGAGGAGTAATCGCATTGATGCAATGGTTCTAGAAGACTGAATCGGTCTTCGAAATATGTGCGTGCCGGGAAGCTAGTAAAGTCAAATATGCAGCTTGCACCTTCTCTAATAGAGATCTTACTTGGTGGAAGAGCCATGTCAAAGCATTAACCCTCACAGTGGCAAATTCCATGAGCTGGGATGACCTGAAGATCCTAATATCAGAAGAATATTGCCCAAGGGGCGAAGTGGAAAAATTAGAGCATGAGTTGTGGACCCTTAAAATGAATGGATCTGACCTCGCTGACTACACAGCCAAATTCTGTGATATCTCCGTATTGTGTCTCAGGATGATTACCCCTGAAGCGAAAAAGGTAGAAAAATACATATAGGGGTTGTCACCCCACATCCAAGGTTGTGTATTAGCTTGCAAACCTACTACCTTCAACAGCGCAAATGTTTGGCACAACAACTCATTGATCATGGAGTCTATTAGGGCACGATAACAGCCGCTCCTGAACAACCAAAAGAAAATGACAATAGAAAAAGGAATTGGAACAAAAGAAAGAGCAAAACATCAAATGAAACCACCAAAAGACAACAAGTGGTGGCAGCTCACGCCGTAACTGTCGCTGCAGCCTCAACACCCGCTAAGCAATATGCTAGGAATCTACCGAAATGCAATAAGTGTAACTACCACCATGTCGGTGCGTGGCGGGAAATGTATTCCACGAAGTGAAAAAAAAGGACACACAGTCCGTTTCTGCAAAGAACCAGCTCAACAAGCTGCCCTAACCGGGAATATAGGAGCGAGTCGCACTTGCTACGGATGCGGAGAAACAGGGCATATTAAGAGGGATTGCCCGAAAACAAGGAATGTTGGGGGAGTAGGAAGAGTACTAACAATGGGATAGGATGAGGCAATAGCAGACCCAACCGTGGTCACGAGTACGTTTCTCCTCAATGACTCTTGTGCATGCATATTGTTTAATAGTGGAGCGGAGAGGAGTTTTGTGACCCACCAGTTTAAAAATTTACTCAATCAAGCACCAAAATCTTTAAACAAAACATTCACCATCGAAATGGCAAATGGAAGGACGAAAAACACTAACGACATATACAAAGACTGTACCCTCTCACTAAACAATCATTCCTTTCAAATCAACTTCATGCCAGTCTCAATAAAAAGTTTCGATGTCATCATCGACAAGGATTGGCTATGTCCCCATCGTGCTGATATTCTATGCTACAAGAAGGATGTTCGCCTTAATCTGCCAAATGGTGCAACCCTCGTCATTTAAGCCGACAAGCCCAGTATGAACCTTCGCATCATTTCTTGCGTCAAGGCTCGGAAACACCTTCACAAAGAATGCCACATATTCTAGGCACATGTCGTGAATGAAAAGCAAGAAGTAAAAGACCTCAAGAGCATTCCTGAAGTCTATAATTGTTGGATTTGTGTCTAAGCATGTATCTATATTTGGTATATACTTGACCCGGTTATGCATGTTCCTTTTGGGTTGCCTTCACCAAAGCAACTTGACAAGGTAATTTACGAGAGAGAGAAGATATTATGATTTATTAATATATTATAAGAATGATATATTAAAGGAGAAATCATATTATGTAATTAATATTAGTCATAAATTAATTAGGAATTAATTTGGTGACTAAAAGAGATTAATTAAATAAACGGGGTTAAACTGTCAAATGTATGATAGTTGAATTTTTGGTCTTGGAAACCTAATGGGTAATAGGGTGATCGAAATTATGATGGGGATCCATCATATTTTCTTCTGTAGGCCCTATTCCAGAATGTTCCATGGGTTGGTTGGTGATTAAGTTATCCATTAGGGTTTTAGCTGAAACCCTAGCAGCCTACAGTATAATTAGAGACCCTTGCTTGCAATTTTCGGCCACTTGATTCCAAGAGAAACCCTAGGGCCGATTTTAGCATCCTTCCTCCACTCTCATAATTGCCTTGTTGCTTGAGTGGTGTTTGTAAGCCATTAGAGGAGTTACACTTGTGACTTTAAGCTCAAGAACAAGAAGAATTAAAGGATTTCAAGCCAATTGAAAGAGGTAATCACTTAGATCTGTTCTTATAGTGTTAATTTCGAATTATGCATGCTAGATCTAGGGTTGCAATTCTTGGATTGATTTCATGTTCAATAGAGAAGCCTAGATCCAAGCTTTAGTGTCACACCCCCAAACAGGAACGGCAGAAACGCTCGGGGGCGAAGGACGTCATGCTCAGTATCATAACCATAGTGAAGAAGTAAACACAACCATCATAAATATAATTTAAAAGGTTACATCATTGCAAAAATACATGTTTCCAAATAAATTACATATGATGTCAAAATAGTTCAAAAGAAATTTGCGCCTTGGCGTCTTGCCTTCAAAAATCTTGTGGTTACCTGTATTACTGATTACTTGAGAATACAAGTTGTTTTTGAAAGAGTATCAACATTAAAGCTAGTGAGTTCATAAGCAATTTATAAATAAAAAATGAATGTGGTTCCTTAAAGTTTGTTTCCAGAAAATCCAATATTTTCTAAAACATTTATTGTAGTCTTGACTGACCCAAGACTTAGTATATTCCCGTGAATGGTGTGTTTGTTAATTTCCATGTGAGTCGTTATAACCATACTATAACTCGAAGACCTTGTACTCGACGTTCTTCAAGCCTCAGAATGTTATGACACTTGTCACCCCAGACCTGCTGGTCTAGCTGTTGCAAGCAGCTCAGGTGCGGGTTGTCAAACCCAATATAGATCTATACACAACTATCACGCTCTCCCTACAAGAGATTTTGGCTATAACTACAAGACTTTTCTGTTGTACTAAAGAGTACTCAGAAGATGAATGTCTCACAAATTTATTCATTAACATGTTCACGTAGTTTGTAATAAAATACTCGCTTTGTAAAATCGATAGTATTACCATTTCTTTGTTAAATGTGGTGTCCAAACTATACCTATTATCATTTTATCAAAATGTTTTATGTTGTGAATGAAAAATTGTTATGCATGACCTTGTATTTGAATAAAATAACATTGAAAATGCTAATTATAAAATCTTACACACCTTGCTCAGCATGTTACAAGGTGTGAATAATTCTTAAACTTGTTTTAACAATTTAAATGTTAACTGTCACTGTTTTAGATTATTTATAGAAAAATCATCGTAAGTCAAAAACTAAATCCGTAAACTCGGAGAGTTTGGAAAAAGAGTCTACTATGCTCAAAAAATTTCTTATAGTTTTTGGTGGTCTCAAGCCAGTGTGAAAATGTTCATTTTCACAACCTGGTCCGATTTCGTTGCTGCAGTGATAGGCAGTTTTGTAAAAATCACCATAAATTGTAGAAAAATCGTATGGAGATGAGCAAGTATTCATTTTAAAGGTATACACCTGAACAACTTTATATTGAACAGTTTCGAAAAATATTGAGTTTAGGTTGGGTAAAACAGTTTTTAAACAGGTCACAACTTTTCTGTTGTAAGCTGTCAAGTTAAGTTTCAAATATGTTTTGGTGTTTTAACTTATATCACCCCTCCCCCTGAAAACTAAAGAAAAATAGAAAAGTAGGGGTATGAACTCACCTTTATTGATTCTTGTGAGAGTGGAAGGTCGAAGACGAGGAGTATCAAGTCAAGAGCACTTGATGAACACGTGAAAGTTTGGATGATCCTAAGAACGATTTTTGGTGTTAAAATGTGTGTAGATGATTCAATGATGTTATGGAAACATGGAATAACACTTTAGTTTAGATGAAATACTTACCAAAAGTGAAGTAGTAGCTTAAGAACACTAGCACAAAGTGGTGGGAAGTAGAGAGAAAAGAGTTTTCTTGAGGTGGTTTGAGAAGTGTGTAAGTGAAGGATTGATCAAAGTGAACCAAGAAATCCTCCAGGGATTTCTTTAGATAAATGTTGTTTGGAGCAAATTGCAAGGTTTAATAGATTCTTACCTTGGTTTGTGTGATGTGGATAGGGTTGGACTATTGATTGGATGACACATGGAATGCAATTGGGTACACTTGACCCACTTGTGGGGTAAATATCCTCTTAATATAAAATAATGATTTTGAATTAATAAATCCTTGAGAAATAAATAAAATATGAGTTTTGGGGGTTTATAATGCTAAAAATATGAATTTGGTGAAAAAATCCCGTCAAAAACGGGCAAAGGAGGCGAAAGTAGTCGAAAACCGGAAGAAGCAAGCGAACCTGCGAGGGGTTCGGTGCCTATGGCTGAGGACCGAGAGAGGCGCAAGGAGGGACTGAAGGTGGAGGCTTGGGCCCGAAGGGTTTGGTTCGCAGGGGTTCGGTTCGAGAAGGGTAGTTCGCTTCTGACAACCTCGCCTCTGACAACTTCGGTTCTTAAGAAAGGTTCAGCCCTAAGAGGTTCCCTCTAAGAGGGTTTGGTTCCTAAGAGGCTTTCGGCCCTAATTAGCCGTTTTTCAATATAACTTCTCGTTTTGAGTGATTTTTGGCCTAGTTAAGGGTCGGGATGACCCGGTTGACTATAAAATGTTGAGAGAGATTTTGAGAGAGATTTGGGAGAGATTCATTCTTATCCATTATCATCGAATAATCTTGCAATGCAAGCTCCGTGGACCCTGTTATACTTCGTTTATGATTATTTCAAGTCCCCAAAAGGGTCCATAGTCATGTTTTGATGCGTTTAACTCCCTTCTTAGGGTTTCACATTGATGAACACGTAGATTTACCAAAACACTTGAATTCTTGACATACAAATGTACGTTTTCATAGAATAACTTTTAGTCATACAAGTATTATACTACATTGACCGGTTTGACTTGTTGACTTGAATTTGACTTGTTGACTTTGACTTTGACTTGAATTCGATGGTTGTCACATTATCCCCCTGTTAGAAGGAATTTCGTCTCGAAATTTGCATTTTTGAGAGGGACTTCAAGGGTTGGGGAATAAATGTGGATACTTTTGCTTCATTTGATCCTCACGTTCCAATGTAAATTTGGGTCCTCGCTTGGCGTTCCAGTGGACCTTTACGATGGGGATGCGGATTTGTTTCGTCGATTTTACCTATCGATCCATGATTTCAACAGGTTCCTCTATGAAGTGGAGGTTCTCATTAATCTCAATTTCTTCCAAAGGAATGACAAGGGTCTCATCAGACAAACATTTCTTTAAGTTCGACACAAGAAAGGTAGGGTGCACGTTGCTGAGTTCCTATGGTAATCGAAGCTTGTATGCCACCGGGCCAATCCTGACGAGGATTTCGAATGGCCCGATATACCTTGGATTTAACTTCCCACGTTTTCCAAAACATATTAATCCCTTCCAAGGTGATACCTTTAGTAGTACTCGATCTCCAATTTGGAACTCCAAAGGATTCCGTCTTTTATCGGCGTAGCTCTTTTGTCGGTCTTGTGAAGCCTTCATCCTTTCTCCAATTTGGACGATATTTTTTGTTGTTTCCCTTATGATCTCCGGGCCAGTGAGTGTGCTGTTAGGAACTTGCCCTTTTGCTAGTTGCGTATTGCTCACCTCAGCCCAACACAGGGGTGATCTGCACTTACGGCCATAGAGGGCTTCGAATAGAGCAACTTTGATGCTAGTGTGATAACTATTATTATATGAGAATTCGATAAGGGGTAAGTGAGCATCCCACGCTTTACCAAAGTCCATCACACAAGCTCTTAGCATTTCCTCTAATGTTTGAATGGTCCTTTCACTCTGCCCGTCGGTCTGTGGATGGTAGGCTGTACTCATGTCCAGCCTAGTTCCCATAGCTTTCTGCAGTGACTGCCAGAATTGTGACGTGAACCGACTATCTCTATCGAAGATAATGGCATCGGTACTCCATGAAGTCGCACAAACTCTTTAATGTAGATCCTTGTCAGTTTCTCCATTTTGTCGGCTTCCTTTATTGGTAGGAAGTGAGCGGATTTGGTTAATCTGTCGACGATTACCCAAATGGTGTAAAGTCCACCCGCTGTCTTAGGTAACTTGGTAATGAAATTCATTGAAATCCGCTCCCACTTCCACTCGGGTATCACTGGCTGTTGAAGTAGTCCCGAGGGATTCTGATACTCCATTTTAACCTTTACGCAAGTCAGGCACTTACCCATCAAGGTAACTATTTTGGCTTTCATGTTCAGCCACCAATATAGCTTCTTGAGGTCTAAATACCTCTTGTTTGAGCCGGGATGCACTGAGTAACGAGTTTTGTGAGCTTCGTTCATGACAACGTCTCTGAATCCACCAAATTTCGGTGTCCAGATCCGGTTCATGAGACAACGAACTCTGTCATCCCTAACTTCAAGATTTTTTCCATTCCTCTCAATGCTTCTCCTACCACATTCTCTGGTTTTAGTGCTTCTTCCTGTGCCTCTCTAATTTGCACGGAGAGGTGTGAATGGATGGTCATGGTTAGCGCTTTTACTCAGCGGACCGAGTATTCCTTTCTGCTCAAAGCGTATGCAACCACATTGGCTTTTCCTGTGGGATAACGAATCTCACATTCATAATAGTTTACCAATTCCACCCATCATCTTTGTCTCATGTTGAGTTCTTTTTGGTTGAGGATATGTTAAAGGCTTTTTTGATCGGTGAGGATAGTGCATTTGGTGTTTTAGAGGTAACGCCTCCATATTTTTAGGGCAGATACTACCGCTGCTAGTTCGAGATCATGCGTTGTATAGCTTATCTCGTGTGTCTTCAGTTGTCTTGAGGCATAGGCAACGACCTTTCCTCGTTGCATCAACACACATCCAAGACCTTGGTTTGATGCATCGCAATAAACCACAAGGTCCTCTATTCCATCTGCTAGGGACAAGATCGGAGCACTGCACAGGGCTTGCTTTAGTGTTTGAAACGCAACCTCTTGCTTATCCCCCCAAAAGAAAGTCACTCCTTTCTGAGTCAAAGTGGTGAGCGGTTTTGAAATTTTGGAGAAGTTTTGGATGAATCTTCGATAGTAACCGGCGAGTCCTAAAAATTGACGGATTTCTGTGGGCGTTCTTGGCGCTGCCCAGCTTTTGATTGCCTTGATCTTTGAAGGGTCCACATGTGTTCCTTCCTTGCTGACTACATGTCCAAGGAAATCCACTTCTCGAATCCACAACTCGTACTTTGATAATTTTGCGTACAAATTCTCTACCCTCAGTGTCTCCAGGACTTGACGTAAATGTTGGATGTGTTCTTCCTCACTTTGGGAGTAGACTAGTATATCGTCGATGAAAACAATCACAAACTTGTCTAAGTAAGGTCAGCACACCCAATTCATCAGGTCCATAAACACCATAGGTGCATTTGTTAAGTCGAAAGGCATCACTACAAACTCGTAATGACCATAGCGTGTTCTGAAGGCTGTTTTGGGAATATCCTCCTCTTGAACTCGTAGTTGATGGTATCCAGATCTAAGTTCAATCTTCGAGAAGAAACTCGCTCCTTGTAGTTGGTTGAAGAGGTCATCGATTTGAGGCAAAGGGTATCGGTTTTTTATGGTGAGTTTGTTTAATTTGCGGTAGTCAATGTACATACGGAACGATCCGTCCTTCTTCTTAGCGAACAAAACCGGTGCTCCCCAAGGCGAGAAGCTTGGTCTAATGAAGCCTTTTCTCAGTAGTTCGTTCAGTTGACTGGATAGTTCCTGCATCTCAGCTGGGGCTAGACGGTATGGCGATTTGGCTACAAGAGTAGCCCCAGGAATTAGGTCGATTCGGAATTCGACTTGTTTGGCAGGGGGCACTCCTGGAAGGTCTTCTAGGAATACGTCAGGGAATTTACAGACCTCCAGAATGTCCTTTGTGTTTTTATCTTCTTGTTTCTTATCCACGATGTTGGCTAGGAAGGCGTGGTACTCCTTTCGAAGGTATTTTTGGGCCTTGAGACACGAAATGATATGAAAGTTTGAGTTAGGTTTGTCGCCATAGACGACGAGGGTTTCCCCATTTGGCAGATTAAGGCGAACGGCCTTTTCGTGACATAGGATTTCGGCATGGTGAGGGCATAGCCAATTCATGCCAATGATGACATCAAAACTTTTTATGGTGACCGGCATAAGGTCGAGTTGGAAAGAGTGATTGTTTACGGTGAGGGTACACCCGGTATAAATGTCGTTAATGTTCTCTGGTTTTCCGTATGCCATTTCTACGGTGAATGTATCTTTTAGTGTTTGTAGTTTTTGTTTAAGCAAGCGTTTAAATTGATGGCTCACGAAGCTTTTCTCCGCCCCACTATCGAAAAGAATGCATGTGTATGTATTGTTGAGGAGAAACATACCGGTGACCACAGTCGGGTCTGCAACTACTTCCTTATGACCTATCTCCAGAACTCTGCCCACTTCACCAGGGTTGGGGTTTCTTGCCTTCCGGCAGTTCCGCTTGAAGTGTCCAGCCTCCTGACAACCATAACAGGTTTGACTTGCTCCGGCAAGCGCCATTGTGGTGAAAGTTGCAATTGTTGCACTTCGGTAGGTTCCCGGCGTATTGCTTTATCCGAGTTGGGTTGGCAGTAGTTGTGGCGGCGTTCACAGCAACCACTTGTTGCTTTTTTGTAGGGTCTTGAGCAGATTGACCCTTCTTCTTGTTCCATAACTTCCTTTTGTTGTTTCCCGCTTTAGCTTGCTCGGAGGTGGTTGTCATAGTGCCATGGCTGGCTTTATGGTCGACGAGTTGCTGTGCCAGTTCTTTAGCATTGTCAAAGGTAGTTGGCTTTGAGGCCAATATGTTCCCTTGAAGTTGGGAAGATAGTCCCCACATGTATCTTTCCACCTTCTTGCTTTCCGACAGAATCGTCCCTGGACACAGTATGGCTAGATTACTAAACCTTGAGGTATAACACAGGATGTTAGAGCCTATCATTTTGAGACCCTAAAGTTCCTCTTTCAAATTTTGTATCTCGCCCCTTGGGCAGTATTCCTTCATCAACATGGTTTTTAGATCTTCCTGTGTTATCGAGTTAGGCACCGGAAGTGTCAACGTCTTGACGTGGCCATTCCACCAGGTGAGTGCCCTTTCAGAGAATGTGCATGCTGCAAACTTGACCTTGTTTGCTTCAGGGCATGCATATATTTCAAAGATGGATTCAGTTTTCTCGAACCATTTTGCAATGTTATGACACCTCCGCTCCCATTTAAGGTTTTAGGTTTGGCATTAGTAAAGTCTTTGTAGGTACACTCTCTCGAGTGTCCCTGACTGTCCCCGTTGTTAGAATTTGTGGCACCATCACTCGCACCACCCGCATTATTGGTGCTGATTTGGGACATTCGGGCTGCTACTGCGGCTGTTACGGAAGCCTGGAACATTACTGGGTCGAATTGAGGTGGTGGTGGGGGTGGGGCAGCTCCTGCGGTGCCGCCACGTCTAGGATTTCTACGAGGTGGCATTTTCTTCCATAACAAGAAGGAAAAGACAATAAGTCTTTGATAGCACTCAAAAAGTAGAGAGCTAAACTAAACATTATTAGTTCTTTATGTGCATCATGATTTTGACTTGTAAAGTTATTTTATGAATCCATTCGTACTAGAGGTCTATAGATAATAAAATATAGACTTTATGAATGCTGATAGATTTGATTTACATGAAATGTCTATGATAGAATCCATACCGGGCCCATCCATCAATTGTCTGATGTATAATATTTATATATGATTAAGATTAAATAAACTGTCAAATCTAATGGGTCTGCCCTGGGCCCACAACCAAACATGGAACAGGATCCAAGGTGGAACCTCCATTTCTAGGTCGACATGGTCTTAATTATATATATAACTTTGATTTATGCATCAAGCAATCAAGAATTTGGCCACCAGTAAATTTAGTTTGAAAACAATCCTCCCATGAACTTGATGTAATAAAGCAAATAGCGTGTCAATTTCATTGATATAACTTAGTATACAATATTGGGGAAAATTTGACCCTATAAGGGCCTATGTTACATCAATTTATGGAAAAATTTTAACCGCCGAACACATCCCAGAAGTGTAAACACTTAAATCGCGAGATCGGACATAACATACTAGAAAATAATAGTAATATTTATCCGCAAAACTAGATTAAGTTGAAGCGAGTAGTGCAAGTACTACTTGTGGTGCCTTCATTTTGGCTCTGGATTCAGCTGCTTGGTGTTATGCGTCTGTTTGACGTCCTTCTAGAGCGGCTTGTTGTTCTTGGAGTTCTTGTACTTCAGCTCGGGTCGCAGCCATCACCCGTCGAAGAAGCTCGGCGCGGTCTTGAATTCGATCATGGTCATCATCCAACCGACGAATACGAACAAAGTTGACTTGGCTGGTGGCACCAACTTCCATGAGATGTCAGGTGTGTACCCTAGTTTGCTCCTCAGCACGGTGAACCATGATATGAAGGGCTCTGTCAGCTGAACCTCCTTGGGTGGGGTCATAAAAACCTCCTTCCATGCCATAGGGAGGTCGTTGGCCTTGCTCTCTGCTCAATCGATATATAGTTTTGGCCCATTGGGGTGTCGGGTCTTGGAAGTGTTGCGAATGGATAGGGGCAGTGTGTGGGTTGTAAACCTCGGGTTCTGAGTCGGTTCCATCTGAGTCTTCTTCCTCTTCGCTGTCTACGAATTCTTCTTCTTCCATGGGTTCCTCATCCTCCATGGGTTCCTCTTCATAATCTTCCTTTGGGTCTTCCACAATCCAACCGACATTCCCTTGGTTGGGAAAGTAGGGATCACCCGGCAAGTGAAATCCTGCCATCGCGCCTGTACGAGAATAGGGATAAGAAGGATATCGCGAGAAATTTTCGTATAAGAAATTAGTTATTGTAAATATATAATGTGATTATTTGTGTTAAAATACTCCTATAGTATTTTTTATGTTTAATTCTCAAGTTTGTTGGTAAGTTGAAGACTTGTTGCTCATCATGATTCTTCTTCGGCATACGTTGGTCATACCTTGGCTAAATATAGTTGATCAGGCTATATTCATCCAAGATCTGACTACATACCCCGAAGTTGGATCATTTTATTGCCATTGTGATACTGAACTAGTGAGTGCGATGGTACGAATACTTTTATAAAAATACCAATTGTCATTTTTAAAGTATTTTTGAAAAGTTACGTCAGAGTAGTTTTGTCCCGTTGCATTTATAGTTTGTATATCTTACGTGGTTCGATGTACTTAGTTCACTATAAACAATGCTCTGATACCAATCTGTCACACCCTCAAACCGGAACGACGGAAACGTTCGGGGGCGGAGGACGTCATGCTCAATATCATAACCATAGTGAAGAAAGTAAACACAACCATCATAAATATAATTTAAAAGGTTACCTCGTTGCAAAAATATATGTTTCAAAATAAATTACATATGATGTCAAAATAGTTCAAAATAAATCGGCGCCTTAGCGTCTTGCCTTCAAAAATCTTGTGGTTACAAGTATTACTGATTACTTGAGAATACAAGTTGTTTTTGAAAGAGTATCAGCATTAAAGCTTGTGAGTTCATAAGGAATTTATGAATGAAAAATGAAGGTGGTTCCTTAAAGTTTGTTACAAGTTTGTTTCTAGAAAATCCAATATTTTCTAAAAGATTTATTGTAGTCTTAACTGAACCAAGACTGAGTATATGTAAGTAAGTAATCATACTTATACGTGGTTTTATATTTAAATAAAACTCCTTTTTGTGAAATCCTTAAATTCCCGTGAACGGTGTGTTTTTTAATTTCCATGTGAGTTGTCATAACCATACTATAACTCGAAGACCTCGTACTTGAATTTCTTCAAGCGTCGGAATGGTATGACATTTGTCAACCTAGACCTGTCGGTCAAGCTGTTGCAAGCAGCTCAGGTGCGGGTTGTCAAACCCAATATAGATCTATACACAACTATCATGCTCTCCCTACAAGAGATTTTGGCTATAACTATAGGACTTTTTTGTTGTACTAAAGAGCACTTTGAAGATGAATGTCTCACAAATTTATTCATTAACATGTTTACGTAGTTTGTAATAAAATACCTACTTTGTAAATCAATAGTATTACCATTTCTTTGTTAAATGTGGTGTCCAAACTATACCTGTTATAATTTTATCAAAATGTTTTATGTTGTGAATGAAACCTTGATATGCATGACCTTGCATTTCAATAAAATAACATTGAAAATGCTAAGTATAAAATCTTACACACCTTGCTCAGCATGTTAGAAGGTGTGAATAACTCTTAAACTTGTTTTAACCATTTAACTCTTAACTGTCACTGTTTTAGATTATTTATAGAAAAATCATCATAAGTAGAAAACTAAATCCGTAAACTCAGAGAGTTTGAAAAAAGAGTCTACTATCTTCTCAAAGTTTCTTACAATTTTTGGTGGTCTCAAACCAGTGTGAAAATGTTCATTTTCACAACCTGGTCCGATTTCGTTGCTGCAATGATAGACAGTTTTGTAAAAATCACCATAAATTGTATAAAAATATTATGGAGATGAGAAAGTAGTCATTTTAAAGGTATAAACCTCAACCATTTTCATATTGAACAGTTTTGAAAAATATCAAGTTTAAGTTGGGTAAAACAGTTGGTGAACAGGTCACAACTTTTCTGTTGTAAACTGTCAAGTTAAGTTTCAAATATGTTTTGGTGTTTTAACTTGTATCCCCCCCCCCCTAAAAACTAAAGAAAACTAGAAAAGTAGGGGTATGAAATCACCTTGATTGATTCTTGGAAGAGTGGATGGTTGAAGACGAGGAGTATCAAGTCAAGAACACTTGATGAACACGTGAAAGTTTGGATGATCCTAAGAACGATTTTTGGTGTTAAAATGTGTGTAGATGATTCAATTATGCTATGGAAACATGGAATAACACTTGAGTTTAGATGAAATACTTACCAAAAGTGAATTAGTAGCTCAAGAACACTAGCACAAAGTGGTGGGAAGTAGAGAGAAAAGAGTTTTCTTGAGATGGTTTGAGAAGTGTGTAAGTGAAGGATTGATCAAAGTGAACCAAGAAATCCTCCAGGGATTTCTTTAGATAAATGTTGTTGGAGCAACTTGCACGGTTGAATAGATTCTTACCTTGGTTTGTGTGATGTGGATAGGGTTGGACTATTGATAGGATGACACATGGAATGCAAGTGGGCACTCTTGACCCACTTGTGGGGTAAATATCCTCTTAATATAAAATAATGATTTTAAATTAATAAATCCTTGAGAAATAAATAAATTATGAGTTTTGGGGGTCTAAAATGCTAAAAATATGAATCTGGTGAAAAAAAAAACCCGTCAAAAACATCAAAAATGGGCTTAGGAGGCGAAAGTAGTCAAAAACCGGAAGAAGGAGGCGAATCTACGAAGGGTTCTGTGCTTATGGCTGAGGACCAAGAGAGGCGCAAGGAGGGACCGAAGGGTTCGGTTCGCAGGGGTTCGATCTGAGAATGGTAGTTCACTTGTGACATGCTCACCTCTAACAACTTCGATTCTTAAGAGAGGTTCGGCCCTAAGAGGTTCCCTCTAAGAGGGATCGGTTCCTAAGAGGGTTTCGGCCCTAATTAGCCGTTTTTTAATATAACTTCTCGTTTTGAGTGATTTTTGGCCAAGTTAAGGGTCGGGATGACCCGGTTGACTATAAAAAGTAGAGAGAGATTTCGGAGAGATTCAGTCTTAGCCATTATCATCGAATAATCTCGCAATATAAGGTCCGTGGACCCTGTTATACTTCGTTTATGGTTATTTTAAGTCCCCAAAAGGGTCCATAGTCGTGTTTTGATGCGCTTAACTCCCTTCTTAGGGTTTCACATTGATGAACACATAGATTTACCGAGACGCTCGAATTCTTGACATACAAATGTACGTTTTCATAGAATAACTTTTAATCATACTAGTATTATACAAGATTGACCGGTTTGACCTGTTGACTTGACTTTGACTTGTTGACTTTGGCTTTGGCTTTGACTTGAATTTGATGGTTGTCAAATTTAGGGTTTTGTATGAGGACATAGGATGCTCTTTTAATTAAAACCCATCAGTGGTATCAGAGCCTTGATTGGTTTATGTTGTATGTGATGTAATTGTCGAGTTTTTGCTGAAAATCATTTTTCTGGCCTCTGCCCGACTCAACTCGGCGAGTCAGTATCTGGACTCGGCTAGTCTACCCAACTCGACGAGTCTGGGAGTCAGACAGAGGTTATCTTGGGATTTTCTTGCTGTTTTGCAATAGGATAAATGCCAAAATCATTTTTTAATAATAAGATCGGAATTTTAGTGTATTTTGATGATTATCCTTACCAAAACAAAAGATTTTTTCGAATCATTTGAATAATAGTTTATTTATATGATAAATATTGATTATTTTAATTATTTGGTAATTATCTTGTGAATAAAATTGGATTAGGTCAAATATAGATAATCACAAAAATTAACTGTTTAATTTTTATTATTTGATATTTGGTCCTTTTCTTTTTGAAAAGTTCAAAACTTGCCCTCAAGTTTTGAGATTTAAATTTTCTGATTAAAAGTCTAATTATGAATGATTTAAATTTCAAACCCTTAGAATTTTACAAGTTTAAAATTCAAACCTATACTATTATATTATTACAAGATTAATTAATATATATGTATAACTTAAAGTGCTAGTCTTACCATTAGTAGACCTCATTCACGAAGCCAATCTATAAGGGGGTATAAGGTTATGGCCTATAAAATGGTCGTTTAATGGGTATCACTTCTTACCCACTGCTTCCTTGATTGGTGGAGGGTCGTTAGCCGAACGGGTAGGATAGGACAATCCTCTCCTAATTAAAAGTATAATGAATGATACGAAGTAACTACAATGTTTTTACAAATTCCCAATCTTATTTAATTTAGGGTAAAATATGAAAACTGATGCTACTCCATGGAATTACACTTTGTACCCTTGTCAAATGTTAGTGGAGCGTTGTGGTTAACCGGCATACTAATTTGGGATTAACATTGGTAGCGAAGGGTGGCTCGATGTTTGTCATAGATCAATGGAGCGTGTGTGGTTTACCGGCACATTGATTAGGTGATAGAGACATTGGGTGCACCACGTTGATTCGCATGGTTATTCATACCTTGTTTGTGATCCTCGGTATCCCAGTCACAAACTTGAAGGGCATATCGAGATTTAAACATGCCATTGAAAGGTTCAATGAATATCAAAAGAACCTATGAGTTTTCAAATACATTTAAAACTTAATTTATTTTCGTTTTTCATGGTAGAAATTAGTGAATCGTCATTCACTTACCTTCAAATTATTTGCATTTAGATTACGACATCCCTTTTTCTACGTTGTGAATAATGCTATTGGATCCTAGACCTAATTTTTCATTTGGGTGTTTAATTGGGGATTCTTTCTAATCAAACTTGTCCTTTTCTATTTTCAGATGTCGAACGCAAACAACAACGCTCCTACAGCTACTGGTGGATTCTCACTGTAACATCCATAAATTTTACAACAAATTTAAACTTTTTCAATCAAAAATTAAGCCCCAATATTATTGTTTACAAAAATGTTTTCAAATCATTATTCAATCAGAGTGTCCCAAAAGTCAGATCATAAGGATGAGGAGCGGTACGGTCACGCCTTCGCCTTGCCATGATCTCACGAAGTACCTGAAAAAATAACTACAAACTGTAAGCCCGGGGGCTTAGTGAGCTACCCCCAAAATACCAATACCACACTAATAATGTCATATCAGTAATAATAAATCAATCAATATGGCCATCAGCCTAACTGGACCGCCCTATAGGGCCTACAGTCCAACTAAAACTATACCGAGCCTTCGGCATGACTGGGCTGCCACGTAGGCCTACAGTCTCCACGGACCGCTCATAGGGTATGTTGGCCTTCAGCACAAAGCAGGACCGCCTCAACCCAACCAGCAAGCAAGTAATCATGTGCACATAACTAACATATACCGAGATATACAGACATCAAATATATTTATCTTACGGATCATCAATCATAACAATCTCTCATGACTAGAGCACAGGCCCAGCAGGCCACTAACATACCAATCCCTAAGGATAACAAAACATAACATTCTATCTATCTTGATTTTGATCTATCATATCATAATCACATATATCATATCATAACCATAACCACTACAAGGTCGGCCTTGGTGCCGTAGACCCTTTTGGTACAATAAGGATAACTCACCTCGCAGATGAAGACTAGGTAGATAATTCCCAACTCTTGGATCACTTGCCAAGGACTCCACCACCTATTACCGTGGTACGAATATACTCAGAAGTCCTCAACCTTACAAGGTACTCCATAAACTAGGTAAACAACCCCTGGTCAAAGTCAAAGTCCTCAGTCAAGGTCAACAGTCCATGTTGACCCTAACTCGCCGAGTACCCTCGGCTACGCGCCGAGTTCCTTGAAGTTCTTTCCCACTCGTCGAGTCACTAGGGTGACTCGTCGAGTTCCTATAATTTTCGATCGAAACCCTAAGACCACCTGTCGAGTTTCCTTCCGGCAACACAACGGATACACACACATTCATAACTTGGGAAAAACTCATCCGACTCGCCGAGTTGTTCATACAACTCGTCGAGTCTATAGCATTCATCATCAAACTCGCTGAGTTGTTCATCCAACTCATCGATTTTATGGCCATCTTCATGTGACTCGCCGAGTCAACCTTGCGACTCGGCGAGTTCCTTCAGTCGTTAAGGCATACAGACTCATTTAAGCCATGAAACGGCTCCACATTATAGATCCAAGCTTCTAGGGCATGCTTTTCACATAAAGTTGTAGACTTTACGTGCATGCATGACTAAAAAGGCTCTTAATGCCAAATCTAAGTTCTTAATGGGGTTTCCTGCACAAGGAGGGCCTCATCTACAACCAAAATAGACACTTTATGAATCTAGTGATGGGTTTTGAGCATTCTAACACTTCCTAAGTGTACATGCAACCCTAATAAACCTTGGATCTATGTTTGTCTAAGATACGTGCAAATAATTATTTTTCCAAGGTTCATATCCTAACTAGCATGGCATGGGGACCTTGAATCAAATAAAGCTAGTAGAAATACTTACCTTGTAGTTGTAGTTGATTCCATGGAGTTTTAGAGCCCAGCATCAATAGTGTGGATGCCTCAAATGGAAATCACAAATTACCACAATCTTGGAACTTTGAGAGAATAGTCACTACTATCTTGAAATCGGCCCTCTTGCTTTACTCACCTCAACTTGTGTGATTGCAAGAATTAAAGCCTCCTTTATATAGTATGGTGGATTAGGGTTACATCCATGTAAACCCTAATACCCATGTCTCTTTGTTTCCATGAGATCCATGGGTTAAAGCTCCATAGAGTATCCATGGACTTTCCAAGCAAGCCTAGCCCATTCCAACTAAGCATTAGCCCACACTATATAAATATAGAAGCCCATATTTAATTAGTAATACTTTTGATCTTTAAATTAATCCTAGATTAATTATAGATCAATACTAATTAAATAATATGATCTTATATTAATATATTAGAACTTATAATACATTAATAAATCATAACTTGTACTATTCTCAAAAGCTTATCCATAAATTTTTCGGGCGAAGTGCAACCCAAATGGACCATGCCGGGACGGGTCAAGTACATACCAAATATAGATATGGACTTAGACACTATATCCAACAGTCTCCCACTTGGATAAGTCTAATAACTATAGTTGCAAGTATGACTTCAGGAACCGATCAGCAATCGTAGCTCTTTAAACTCTGTTGAACTAGAATGCGCCATTTTAGATAAGTGATCATATAATCCTCTGTTCTAGATATCAGCCGGACAAATACATGCAACATGGTCTTACTTATTGTCCAACACTTGTTTCCCGATTTCTGATTTGTTTGACATACAACTTAACTGAACACATCAATTTAGTTCTGACTGGGCCCGGTACATAGGTCAAAACAAAATCATCGAGGGGCCCAGATATCACTTCTAATCCTAGAAGGAACAGATAAACTTCAACTCATATGTTTTTTATACCACTCATTGGATTATACACAAAAGCACGTTTTATAACATCGAGTTACCAATGCGTTTTCGTACAATCAATACATAACCAACTTGTAAGTAACAAATCATATCTCTAGGTTTGAAGACTTATATGATATTACCGTCTCACGATCACTCAAGATAAATTTCATGAAGTGATTCCAGTGAGCGTGGGTTGAATCCAATGCTCAGAACTTATGAGCACTCACGATTGTTGTAGCCATGTCCAACACCTTAGACCTCTGCAACCAATCATGACAGTCTTGATTCATACCTACTTCCTGATGGGTTTTGAGCATTCTAACACTTCCTAAGTGTACATGCAACCCTAATAACCTTGGTTCTATGTTTGTCTAATTATCATGCAAAGTTGAATTCCAAGGTTATATTCCTATCTATCATACATGGGGAACAATTTTTAACTTGAATGAAAGATAGAATAACTTACCTTGTTGTTGCTTATGTTCCTTGAAACCTTGTGAGCCTAGCACCCCAAGTGTGATGCCTCAAATGCTTCACACAACACCAAATGCTCTTGGAAAGACTTTTGAGAGAATACACACTTCTTGAAATCGGCCTAGCCTTCTTGTACCTTATGTGTAGCCGATTTTGGTGGAGAACGGGATTCTTATATAGTGTTGACACATCTAGGGTTACACCATGTAAACCCTAATGTGTCATGACTCTTCATTTCCATGACCCATGGGTTTGTAACTCCCATGGAGCATCCATGGAGGATCCTGTGGGTGGAACCCAACTTGATAATCCATGGAGCCTCTTAGCCCACTATACAAGATATGAATGATTTATATAATCAACTCATATATTTAATTAGTTATGTTTTGATCACTTAATTAATGCTAAATTAATTCTTTGATCAAACTAATCAAATAATATTATTAATATATTAGAACTTATAATATATTAATAATCTCCAAGTGTTATTTCTCTCATTTAGTCTATCCAATTGCATGGTGCCATGCAACCTAAATGGACCATGCCGGGTTGGGTCAAGTACAGACCAGAAATAGTTATGGACTTAGACACCTTATCCAACAGTCTCCCACTTGGATAAGTCTAATAACTATAACTCCAGTACTTCAGGAATCGACCGGCAATCGTAGCTCTTTCAAGGTCTCTCGGAACTGAGAAGATGTTGATACGCCATTTAAGATAAGTGATCATATAATCCTCTGTTCTAGATATCAACCGGACAAATACATGGAACAATGTCTTACTTATTGTCCAGCAGTTTGTTTCCCGATTTCCGATTTGTTTGACAAAGAACTTAATTGAACACATCAACTTAGTTCTGACCGGGCCCAGTACATAGGTCAAAATAAAATCATCGAGGGGCCCAGATATTAGCTTCTAATCCAAGAAGGAACAGATAAACTTCGACTCATATGTGTGTTCTACCACTCATTGAATTATACATAAAAGCACGTTTTATAACATCGAGTTACCAATGCGTTTTCGTACAATCAATGCATAACCAACTTGTAAGTAACAAATCATATCTCTAGGTTTGAAGACTTATATGATATTACTGTCTCACGATCACTTGAGATAAATTCCATGAAGTGATTCCAGTGAGTGTGGGTTGAGTCCAATGCTCAGAACTTATGAGCACTCATGATTGTTGTAGCCTTATCCAAAACTGTAGACCTCTACAAGCAATCATGACAGTCTTGATTCATACCTACTTCCAACATATGACCGACTATGGAGGTTTGAATAATATGTTATACCAAAAAAAATTATTCTGGAAGTCAAAACATGCAAAAGAAATATAGTAAACGATCGACAAGAGATAGCAACACTTTACTCATAAATAAAACACCTTTTATTCATCATCTAATTTCAATTACACTTTACAAATTTCAAGGTTATCTAACTACTAAATCTAATATCATCCTTCAGCCCTATGCTCCGAGCATGCTGGAGATGCTTAACCCGAGTCAGTCCCTTCGTGAGGGGATCTGCTGGGTTCTTATCCGATGATACCCTCTTTGCCACAAGGAGTCCTTCTTCTATCCGATGTCTGATAAAATGGTATTTTCTGTCGATGTGTCTGGATCTCCCGTGATCCCTTGGTTCCTTGGCTAAGGCAACAATGCTTTCACTATCACAGAAAATTTCTATTGGCTCTTTAATAGCTGGTACAACTCCAAGGTCTCCAATGAAGTTTTTCAGCCATATCGCCTCCTTTGTTGCCTCGCTAGCTGCAATATACTCTAATTCACAAGTTGAATCAGCCATTGTCTCTTGCTTGGAACTCTTCCAAGAAATTGCTCCTCCGTTTAGGGTAAAGACCCAGCCAGACTGAGAGCGGAAATTATTCCTATAAGTCTACAAGCTAGCATCACTATACCCTACAACTCTCAAGTCATCACTCCCACCGAGGGTAAGGACCCAGTCCTTAGTCCTCCGTAGGTACTTGAGGATATTCTTTACCGCAGTCCAGTGTGCCTTGCCAGGGTTCCCCTGATACCTGCTAACCATGCTCAGTGCAAAGGCTACATCAGGTCGAGTACACGTCATTGCATACATGATCGATCCTACAGCCGAAGCATAAGGTATTCGACTCATTTATGCTATCTCAGCCTCAGTGCTAGGGCTTTGTGTCTTACTCAATCTGGCATTACTCTGGATGGGTAACTCTCCTTTCTTGGAGTCCTGCTTGCTGAATCTCTTCAGCACCTTATCCAAGTAGGTACTCTAACTAAGTCCAATTAGTCTTTTACTCCGATCTCTCAAGATCCTTATCCCTAGAATATAGGCAGCTTCTCCTAGGTCCTTCATAGAGAAACACTTCCCAAGCCAGGACTTAACTTCCTGCGGAGTTGGGATGTCATTTCCTATGAGTAGTATGTCATCCACATATAATACCAAAAAGCTAACTATACTCCCACTAGCCTTGACATACACACAAGACTCATCTTCCCTCCTAGAAAAGCAAAATTCCTTGACCTTTTCATCAAAGCAAAGATTCCATCTGCGAGGTGCTTGCTTTAATCCATAAATGGATTTCTCAAGCTTACACACTCTATTAGGGTACTCGTTGCTGACAAAACCCTCTGGCTGACTCATGTAAACATCTTCAGCCAACTTTCCGTTAAGAAAAGCGGTTTTGACATCCATTTGCCATATTTCATAGTCATGAAATGCAGCTATGGCTAACAGAACCCTAATAGACTTAATCTTGGCTACTGGAGAAATGGTCTCATCATAGTCCACTCTAGGAATTTGAGAGAAGCCCTTTGCAACCACTCGAGCCTTATAAGTGTGTACTTTACCATCCATTTCGGTCTTCTTCTTGAAGATCCATTTGCACCCTACTGTCTTTCGACCTGGTACATTCTCAACCAAGTTCCAAACTTGATTGTGTTGGGTTTTGAGCAATCTAACACTTCCTAAGTGTGCATGCAACCCTAATAAACCTTGGATCTATGTTTGTCTAAATACATGCAAAATAATAATTTTCCAAGGTTCATAACCTATCTAACATGGCATGGGGAACATTTCAACATAAAAGAGTTAGAAGAGATTACATACCTTTTTGATGAGTTTGATTCTTAAGGAGTTTGAGGGCCAAGCACCAATAATGTGAATGCCTCAAATGGAATCACAAAGCACCACAAACTCTTGGAAAACTTTGAGAGAGTGTATACACACACTAATTTCTGCCACACACAAGCACACACACTAGTTCACTAGTTGCCATTTCATGCACCATAAGCATGCTTATATAGTGTACATGGTTAGGGTGAAACCCTAATAACCCATGACCTTTCCTTTTCCAAGGATCCATGGGTTAAAAGCTCCATTGATCATCCATGGACTTCCATCCAAGCCTAGCCCATTAACAAATGAGTGTTTGCCCACACCATATAAAACCAATAGCCCATAATCTAATTAGTCTTCCTTTTAATCTCTAAATTAATTCATAATTAATTTAAGACTAAGACTAATTAAATAACATAACTTCATATTAATATATTATAACTTATAATATATTAATAAACATATGTGTATAACTCTCATAAAATTATCCATAAATTGTTCGGGTGAAGTGCAACCCAAATGGACCATGTCGGGTCGGGTCAAGTATATACCAAATAGGTTATGGACTTAGACACCTTATCCAACAGACTCCCACTTGGATAAGTCTAGTAACTGTATTTGCCTATATAACTTCAGGAACCAACCAGCAATCGTAGCACTCGAAAACTCTGTTGAACTATGAAGTACCATTTTAAGACAAGTGATCATATAATCCTCTGTTCTCATGATATCAGCCGGACAAACACATGGAACTATGTCTTGCTTATTGTCTGGCAGTTGTTTCTCGATTTCTGATTTGTTTGACAAAGAACTTTACTGAACACATCAGTTTAGTTCTGACCGGACCCGGTACATGGGTCAACACAAAATCATCGAGGGGCCCAGATATCGCTTCTATTTCTAGAAGGAATAGATAAACTTCGACTCATATGCTTGTTCTACTACTTGTTAAATTGTACACAAAGGCACGTTTTATAACATCAAGTTACTGATGCGTTTACGTGCAATCAATGCACAACCAACTCATAGGTAACAACTCATATCTCTTAGGTTTGAAGACTTATATGATATTATCGTCTCACGATCACTCGAGATAAATTCCATGAAGTGATACAAGTGAGCATGGGTTTATACCAATACTCATAACTTATGAGCACTCATGAATGTTGCAGCAACCATTGCCATGTCTGAACACCTTTAGCCATCTACAAACCCAATTCATGACAATCTTGATTCATACCTACTTCCGACGTATAACCGATTGTGGAGGTTTGAATAAATTAATTATTCTGGAAGTCAAAACATGCAAAACTTAAACAATAGTAAATAATTGACAATGATAGTAACACTTTACTCATACATAAATCACATATTTTATTCATCATCAAACGTCGATTACATTTTACAAGTTTCAGGAAAACTATCTGATCTGTAAAACTAATATCGTCCCTCAGCCCGATGTGCCTCGCATGCTGAAAATGCTTAACCCTCGTCAGTCCCTTCGTAAGGGGATCTACAGGATTCTCATCCGACGATATCCTCCTTGCCACGAGGAGTCCTTCTTCAATCTTGTGTCTTATGAAGTGATATTTTCTGTCAATGTGTCGGGATCTGCCATGATCTCTTGGTTCCTTGGCCAAGGCAACCGCACTATTGTTGTCATAGAAAATCTCCATAGGTTCCTTAATAGATGGTACAACTCCAAGGTCTCCGATTAAGTTCTTTAGCCATATCGCCTCCTTCGCTGCTTCACTCGCTGCTATATACTCTGATTCACAAGTCGAATCAGCCACCGTCTCCTGCTTGGAACTCTTCCAAGAAATTGCCCCTCTGTTGGGATTAAAACCCTAATTGTGATTTGATGAACAAGATGCGGAAAATAAGAACAAACACAATAATGAAGATTATGTCGAATGATCACTCGATTCGCCCTTCAGTCCGACACATTCAGACTAGTCAGCTCATGCACTACGGCGAAGGAAGTGTGGGATAGACTTCGCGAACTGTATTCAACAGACGAAGATCTTGAACACTCTATCCAAACCTTGCTTCTATCTGAGTTTGGAGAATTCAGGCAAGGGGCCGAAGAAACCGTGACCCAGACGTTTGATCGCTTCAATCATCTTCTCAGCAAGATGATCAAACACGATATTGAAAGGAAGCTCATCGAACAAAAGGTCACTTTCTTGAACGGACTGAGATCAGAATGGAGAGCAGTGGTGTCTACAGTCAAAGCCCATGAACAGTTTAAATCATACTCTTTGGCGAAACTGGTGGGTATTCTAAAGTCCCAAGAGAAGATTGTTGTTCAAGGGAAGAATGTGGTGTCCAGTCTTGGTTCGTTGGCTCTCCTCTCTAAAAGTAAAGCTGTGATGGAAGATGAAGAGCTCAACTTGGAAGATTATGACCTCACAACTGAGGATTATGCCATGATGGTATCCAATCCTAAAAGGTTCATAAAGAAGAGATTCCCCAGCAACAAAAACCGAAACTGGCAGGGGAGTTATAGCTCTGAAATGGCAAATAATGAACCGAAGGCTGAGGAGTCCAAGAAGGAACCGAAGGTAGATGGCGATTCCGGTGTAAGCTGCTTCTACTGCGGTGGCAAGAACCACTATGCAAAGGACTGTGTTCTTAAGAAGATGGCTGAAAAAGACGATGGAAAGGATGAGGAAGCTGTGCTGCAGAAGAGATTAGATGAGTTGAGGAAGAAAAAGTCTACTGCTAACCCTTCTATTAATGCTCTTATTGTGCAGGGTTCGGTTAATAATGATGAGTTCGGTAGCACCGAAGTTTGGTCTACTGACTCAGAAGACGAAGAAGTGAGGAAGCCTACTCATGGAAAGGCTTATTTGGCTAAGGAGGAAAGCAGTGGTGGAAAGTGCTTCATGGTGTCAAGCGCATCCCAAATGAGGGGATACAATACCGATGGAGGAAGCAATGGACCGAAAGTGCAAGAAGATATGTGCTTCACAGCCAAACCACTCAGCCAACAATTCAATGAGCTTGATGAATTGATAAAGAAGGTACAATCTGTTTTTATTTCATCTAAAGTACCATCATCCTCATATGAGAAAGATCTAAAAAATGTCAACACAAGAATTTCTCATTTAGATAGTAGCTTAACTCAAACTAGAGTCACCAATTCTAACCTGACTGATCAATTAAGCAGGGTGGCGTCGAAGAGTGAGGAGCGGCGTATGTGGATTGAGTTAAAAGAGTCGGAATTAATTAAAGTCAAAGACGAAAACATTTATTTGCAAAGAGACAATTTGAAATTGTTAAAACAACGAAATGTTTTTTGTTTAATAGCTAAACGTCTATATTCCAATATTACTCAACTGCATTTGGACTGTGAGATAGGCAAAAAGATTCACCGTATGATTTTACCATTCCTAGAATTTAAGGAGGATGAAATAGATGCCGAAGCTTACAATTGTGAGAGTGTAATCTCGTCTGATGATGTCAACCCAACTTATCAAATCGGACTGGACAAAATTGAGTCCTTCATTAAATCCAAAGACCATAAGGACATGCTCAAAAATCTGTTGGACGAAAATGATAGACTTAAACTGAGAACCGAAACCATACAAAAATTTGACACTCTAAATGCCAAAGTAAGCTCAGAAAATAAAATTGATGTTGAAAATGCATCTGAGCTTGACGAGGATGAAAACATGAGTGAAATTTCTGTAGAGGATACGGTTGACTGCTCAGAATTTGTGAAAAGCGAAACTGAAAACCACAAAAATCTTATTTCTGAAAATTCTGTGGAATTCGCTAGACTGTCCCAACAAAAGTCCCCGAAATTAGTAGAAAAGGCTGTTGTCTATCAAAAGGTCAGAACCACTCCGAATCAGGTATACAGAGTGACAGGAGTGACCGAACATCAGACAGCTGAACTCACAGCTATTGTTAACGAAGACAATGCTGATGGCTGTGATGAGTTCTTCTGGGAAGCTCCTATTGACAATGGAAACGAAACAGTTGGCCTATCTGAAAGAACCTCTTGGATGAAGAAAGGGAGATACATACCTGAACCCTTGAACAAGCCTGATAATTTCAGTGAACCAAGCATAAGTGGTACCAAAGACACTCCTCAAGAGGTTGATCATTCAGTAAAAGAAGACATTCCTTCAACGCCAACAGCTCGAAGTGAAACTTCATCAGATACTCCTTCCACTTCCTCAGGACAAATTGAATCTTCTTCAGATATTCCCTTTGCTCCCTCGAATCAAAGAAAATCTCCTAAAGCTCAGAAGGAATCAGCAAAGGTTACATCAAAAGCGAAAGCGAACGTTCATCATCAACCTAAACAGATGAGGGATAAAAAGATGGAAAGGAACCTAAGATACAGGAAAAACCTTTCTGAAAGGAAACAATTCTGGCACTCCCAAAATGCATACTATTCACACAAGGACAAGAATCTGAGGTTTGAAAATAATGATAATTCCAATAACCGAAAGCCAAGGTTCGGTTCGCAAGATGATTCAAACCGAAAGACAAGGTTCGGTTCGCAAGAAAATCGTAACCAAAACCAAAGGTTCGGTTCCAAGAGCAACTCCAACCGAACACAGATGTTCGGTTCTGAAGTCAGAAGACAACAAGACTCAAAGGTTAAATCCACCCATGATCAAAAGCAAAAGGGTCACTTAGAGTCATCAGCAAGAAAGACGCCTCCATCCAAATCCAAATCCTCTCTTCCTAATTCTTCTTGTTTATCTCCTTCTTGTTCTAACTCTAATTCCATGGGTTCTCAGAAACCACGTCCATATGCTGAAAAGAAGGACAAGCAGAAAGTCGGTAAATCCAAACCTGAATCTAAAGCGAACACAACCAACCCTAACAAAATAAAAGTCTTCACCATTAAAAAGAAAGATGAAACAACTTTAATTAAAAGAACATATCTTGTTGATATCTCTCTAACTATTCCTGTTCCCATGAAAATCTCACATGGACCCAAGAAACTTTGGGTTCCTAAATCTGCTTAATTTTTGCAGGTTATAAGTGACGAGCAGTTTGACGAAGAATGGTACATTGACAGTGGCTGCTCGCGTCACATGACAGGGAGGAAGGAGGAACTCAGGGAATACAGATCTCTTGCAAATGGTGGCAACGTTAAGTTTGGAAATAACTCTTTCGGCACCATAAAAGGATATGGAATGATAACGAATGGTGATTTTACCATAAGAAAAGTGGCTTATGTAGAAGGACTTCAGCACAACCTCATCAGTGTGTCTCAGCTTGTTGGAGGTACAGGTCTCAAAGTCTCTTTCGATGATGAAGGTTCTGAAATCATAGAGAAAATACAAGAAGTCAGAGATATAACAATTCCTTAGCTGAGCTCGATGAAGAACTCTTGCTGTAAAGGATACTTCTCTGTAAAAACCTTAGTAGAGCTCGATAAAGAACTTCATTCAAAAAGCTACCTTCATAATTCTCCCACAAGCTTTATCAAAAATCTTCGACTTTGAAAAGTCACAAATCCAATTTCGAATGGCCATACCAAATTCTCCCCCGATTTATAATCAAAAACATGATTATAAAGCCTTCAAATGGTCATGAGAATGATCTTGAATGGATAAAAATTTACTATGCTCCCCCGTGACAAAAAGATATAAAAAAATCCGGAAAAATCGTGAAAACTTGACGTTAAAAAAAACGACTTTCCGAACCGCCAAGACTTGATGGAATCATTATTTTGCTGTTCACAAAACAATATGAGCGTTAAAGAATCCAAAACTGTTCACCGGCCCTCAAATTTGTAAACTTTTCTGAATATAGGGCAGAAACTGTCATTTTCCAGAAACTCAGGGGCTGGAATTGTAATCATGCACCAATAAACCCCTTTATTTATAACAAAATCTGGAATTGGTCCAAAACTGCCAAGGCATGAAACGCATAGGGACCAAAGGAGTTAAATCACCCAAGTTTCAGGGACCATAAGTGTAATATGTTTATCTTCTTCCCCAATTTAACTGTGATTAAAAGAGCAATTGGAACAAATCAAATTGTAGACGCAGACCAAGTACCGATTCCAATCAATTCCATCGCTTCCTACCATGAAGACGCAAATCGGAGTCACTTTCGTTTCAAGCACAACCAACCGAACCAAGGTTCGTTTCAAGATCGCCAGTTATTCACGCGAACCGAACGTTCGGTTCGTTTCAAATCAAGCATCATCAGGCGAAACCCCTTTCGCTTTCGGTTCATCATTCGTTCGCTCCAATCAACCGAACCTAGCTTAAACACGCGGATTCAAGATCGAGGTTCGTTCCATGAGCTGCTAACGCGAATCTTCCCCCTTTCGTTCCAAGTGCTACCAACCGAACTCAAGATTGTTTCACGTTTGTTTCGAGCATAAGCCTTCATACCGAGCCCTAAGTTCTGAACACCAAGAAACTCACCCAAAGCGAACCAATTTCAAACACGAACCCAATGTCAGATCGAGGTTCGTTCCAATTCCGTTGATTATACCCCAAGGCGAGTCTCCAATCCCAGGTTCGCTTACTGTCTTCCCTTCTTTCGTTCACAGTGAGTTCGCTCGCACCAAGGAGTTTGCAATTTGGTCGTTCGGCCACAGTTCACCTTGTTTCACAGTCAATTTTGACTTTTTGTTTGACCACCAAGAACATCTGCTTATTCCGATAAAATCCAATCTCGATTTCAGTCGATCACATTACACATCCGGTCATGAATCTGATTAACATTGCAGTCATAATTTTGACTTTTTCAATTTTGACCATTGAGAACAATTAACCCAGGCAACGAAATCAATTTTCCTCAACTCAATTTCTGGGCTAAACATATCGATTTCGAAATCAAACATCACATTCAAACAGTACAAACATCATCTGTTCTTCGTCAATTCGTCATCGGTAAAAAAAAATTATCAACATCGAAGAACAACTCTAGATCCGAAATCACAGTCGATGATACCAAGAAATAGTTCAGAGAAATCTTTATCAGTTGTTAACCAGAATCGATGATAAGAGCAAAACACCAGAATAAGAACAAAAACAACTAGCGATCCAAACATAAATGGAACATGATAGATTAGATCGAAAATATAATCAAATAAGAGAACCAAAATCGATTTTGAGAATGGTTTTGTTCTGGAATTTCGACTCAACAACATAAGTCAATAACAGTGATGCAAGAACACAGTATTCGACTGCAGTATACGATATCAAAGAACGCTGATTCAATGAACAGAGACTGATAATATCGATCGGGCTCAAAAACACATGAGCAGTGACGGACTGAATAATTGGGCCAAAACAAAAAGTGAATACTAACTGATCCAATGGCTTAAACGAATAAAGTTAATTGATTTGGGATTAAGTAGACGATCTGATCCAATGTGAACAGAAAAACCAATCAGATTAAAAAAAAATACCAAATGAACAGTATAAATCTCCATGAACAGCAACTTGAACAAAAATCTTGATTCCATACCGCCAAAACATCAATAATCTTCAATATATGTAGAAAATCACCAAATCAAGAACCGATACTTCAAAAATCAACAGATTTTCAAAGACCCGCTCTGATACCACTTGTTGGGATTAAAACCCTAATTGTGATTTGATGAACAAGATGCGGAAAATAAGAACAAACCCAATAATGAAGATTATGTCGAATGATCACTCGATTTATTGAAATGTGAGGAACAAATTACACTTAAAAAATAATAATCTAACTCTACAAGAAACCTCACGTGGCGGCTACATTTTGCCTCACTCTTAACCCTAATAATGAATAATACATGACTATTTATAGGGAAAAGACAAGTCTTGGGCTTTTAACCTAGACTTCATCAAAGGGGCCCATTGCCATCATCCATGGAGTGCTTTGAAACCCTACACCCTCCATTTAAGGTAAAGACCCATCCTGACTGAGAGCGAAAGTTATCCCTATCTGTCTGAAAACCAGCATTACTATACCCTAATACTCTCAAGTCATCACTCCCACCAAGGGTAAGGATCCAATCCTTAGTCCTCCGCAGATACTTGAGAATGTTCTTTACCGCGATCCAATGAGCCTTGCCAGGGTTCCCCTGATACCTGCTGACCATGCTCAAAGCAAATGCCACATCAGGGCGGGTACAAGTCACAGCATACATGATCGAGCCAACAGCGGAAGCATACGGTAATTGGCTCATCTCAGCTATCTCTGCCTCTGTACTCGGACTCTGAGTCTTACTCAGTTTGGCATTGCTTTGGATCGGTAAATCTCCTTTCTTGGAATTCTGCATGTTGAACCTTTTCAACACCTTATCCAAGTAGGTACTCTGACTAAGTCCAATTAGTCTTTTACTCCTTTCTCTTAATATCCTTATTCCTAGGATATAGGCAGCCTCCCCTAGGTCCTTCATAGCAAAGCACTTCCCAAGCCAGGACTTAACCTCCTGCAAGGTTGGGATGTCATTTCCTATAAGTAGTATGTCATCCACATACAGTACCAAGAAGCTAACTATACTCCCACTAGCTCTGACATACACGCAAGACTCATCTTCACTTCTTGAGAAGCCAAACTCTTTGACCTTCTCATCAAAACAAAGATTCCAGCTACGAGATTCTTGTTTTAATCCATAAATGGATTTCTCAAGCTTGCATACTCTATTAGGGTACTCTGCACTGACAAAACCCTCTGGCTGATTCATGTACACATCCTCAGCCAACTTTCCATTAAGGAAAGCGGTTTTGACATCCATTTGCCATATTTCATAATCATGAAATGCTGCAATGGCTAGCATAACCAAAAATAGACTTAATCTTTGCTACCGGCGAGAAGGTTTCATCATAATCAATACCCTGAGTCTAAGTAAAACCCTTTGCAACCAGTCGAGCCTTATAAGTATGCACTTTTCCTTCCATGTCGGTCTTCTTCTTGAACATCCATTTGTACCCGACTGTTTTACGGCCTGGTACATTGTCAACCAAGTTCCAAACTTGATTGTCATACATGGACTGTATCTCGCTGTCCATAGCCTCCTTCCATTTAGCAGACTCCGGGCCTGCCATGGCTTCCTTAACACTGCTAGGTTCATCCAAATTTACTAGTGTACTATCGTTGATAAATGTATCACCTTCCGTAGTAATATGAAAGCCATAATAAAACGAAGGTGTGTTCCTAACCCGTGTGGAACGCCTCGGAGGTACAGACATGTCAACTTGCTCAACAGGAGTTTCCTCCTCAGGTTGATTGCTAGTGTCTGAGGTTCCTTCACCAATTGCTTCTTGAATTTCTTCAAGATCAATTTGCCTCCCACTGTCTCCTTGGCTTATAAACTCCCTCTCACGGAAGACCCATCTTCTTGCTACAAAGACCACATTCTCACTGGGTCTGTAAAAGAGGTAACCGAAGGATTTCTATGGGTAGCCGATGAAAATACACCTTTCACTTCGGGGTTCGAGCTTATCATGAGTCTCACGCCTCACGAAAGCCTCGCAACCCCAAATCTTGATGTGGTCCAAATTGGGAACCTTCCCAGTCCACATCTCATGAGGTGTTTTGTTAACCTTCTTTGTAGGGACTAGATTAAGGATATGGGCGGCAGTCTCTAAGGAATACCCCTAAAAAGTGATTGGTAGCAAAACTTGACTCATCATAGAGCGAACCATGTCCAACAAGGTTCGATTACGCCTCTCAGCTACACCATTCAGCTGTGGTGTCCTGGGAGGAGTCAATTGTGAGACAATCCCACACTCCTTAAGATAGTCAAGGAACTCGGTACTAAGATACTCACCACCTCGATTGGATCGAAGCATCTTAATGTTCCTGCCCAATTGATTTTCTACTTCCTGTTTGAATTCCTTAAACCTTTCAAAGGTTTCTGACTTATGTTTGATTAAGTAGACATACCCATATCTACTAAAATCATCAATAAAAGCCACATAATACCGATTAGCATCCCTTGTGGCGGTTTTGAATGGCCCACATACATCAGTATGTATTAGGTCCAACAAACCCTCACCCCTTTCACAATTTCCAGTGAAGGGTGATTTTGTCATCTTTCCAAGTAGACAAGATTCACAACTATCATCCGATTTAAGGTCGAATGATTCCAAAACTCAACTCTTTTGGAGTTGGCCTGTGCGTTTCTTGTTTACATGTCCAAGACGACAATGCCACAATAATGCTTTATCTAGGCTAGTAGAAGAATCAATATATAACACATTATTTCCTAAGTTGTCTACAATCGACACAGTTTCATACACACCATCACAAGGTAACGCTTTAAAATAAAACACATTTTTAAAGAAAGCATTAATACCACCACATTCATTATCAAACGAAAAGGTAAAACCTTGTTTGTACAAAGCATGAAAAGAAATAATATTCCTCGCCATTTCAGACGAGTACACACATTTATTCAAATCTAATTTTAACCCATTATTAAGAAACAACGTATAAACTCCAATCTTGGAAACAGGTGAAGCCTTCCTATTCCCCATGATCAAGTTTATCTTCCCGTGCTCCACATCCTCACTTCTTCTTAGGCCCTGCAAATCAGAACATATGTGAATACCACATCCTGTATCAAGCACCCAAGAGTTAGAATATGTTGAGTAATTAGACAACATAGTGTAAATATCTGCATGGGTGGGTTTCACTTTCCCATCCTTTAGATCCTACAAGTATTTAGGGCAGTTTCGCTTCCAGTGTGCCTTTTCATGGCAATAAAAGCATTCAGCATCCTTGGGAATGGTAGAAGGAGTGACAGAACCGCTCTTGGTCTTCGATGAGGAGCCTTCAAGAGACTTTCCCTTAGTACCCTTCGAAGGGTGCTTCCTCTTTTTCCCTTTCCCTTTTCCGATAGCCAAAACAGGGGTAGATGTTGGAGTAGGAGTAGTAGAGGTAACAACCGCCTTGCCCTTAAGACCGGTTTCAGCGGTCTTGAAGACTCCTTGAAGCTTGCTGAGGGTAACTTCCTCCTTGTTCATATGATATGTCATACGAAATTGGTCATAACAAGAAGGTAAGGAGTGCAAAATGATGTCAATTGCCAACTCCTCAGGGATGTTCACATTCAGCTTCAGCAAACGGTCCACATACCTTTGCATCTTTTGCATGTGAGCCGTGACGGAATCACCATCCTTCATGCGGGTAGTTATTATGGAGGAGATTATTTCATACCGCTCCTGACGAGCACTCTGATGGTACCTTTCCATCAGGTCTTGGTGCATCTCAAAAGGGTAGAAATCTTCATATGACTTTTGGAGCTCGGTTGTCATCGTGGCCATCATGATACATGCCACCTTAGTAGCATCTCTCTCATGAGTCCTGAATTCAGCGGTCTCCTCAGGAGTAGCAGTAGACTCATCAAGCTCTTTTAACTCCTTATCGAGGACATATTCCTTGTCCTCATAACGAGTAACCATCCTGATGTTCCTAATCCAATCCATGAAGTTGGAACCATCAAAGATGACCCTCCCACAAAGATTCATGAGAGAGAAAGAACCAGTTGGGTTTGAGCCTGAAGCATTAGTGTTGGAAGACATCTGAAAGAAGAAAGCAAGTTTAGATTAGATATATAGAATCCTTAATAAGACACCCAAATGTAATATTAAGGCTAGGACCCAATCACAATATATTATACTTAGAAGAGGGATGTCATAATCTAAGTAATAATATATTTGAAAGGTAGGTGAATGACGATTCACCAATTTCCACCATGAAAAACAAAATGAATTATTAGGCTTTAAATGGATTTGAAAATCCTAGATTATTTTGAGATTCATTGAACTTTTCAATGGCATGTTTCAATCTCGATTGTGCCCTTCAAGTTTTGTGATTGGGATGCCGAGGATCACAAAACAAGGTGTGAATAACCATGCTAATTCACTTGGTACCCTTAACATCATCACCTAATCAATGTGCCAGTTAACCACACACGCTCCATTGATCTATGACAGACATTAAGTCACCCTTCGTGATCCTTACTAGTCCAAGTTAGTGTGCCGGTTAACCACACACGCTCCACCAACAACTTGGTAAGGCACAAAGTGTGAATTCCATGGACTAGCACCATATTCACATTTTTCCTAAAATAACTAAGATTGGGAATTAAAAAGATTTAGTTACTTTATAATAATCATTATACTTTTAATGAGGATTTAAAGTCATTGTCCTACCCGTTCGGCTAACGACCCTCCACCAGTCAAGCAAGTGGTGGGTGAGAGTGGACACCCATTAAGTTGCCATTTTATAGGCAACAACCTTATACCCACCTTATAGACCGACTTCGTGAATGAGGCCTACTAACGGTAGAACGACTTATTCTTATACATATATATAATAATTAACCATTAATGTTATAAATAGTATAAGGGTTGAATTTTAACTATTAAAACTCTAAGGGTTGGAATTAAAGTTTAATAAAGTGTGTGAAACTTTACAAATTCCAAAACTTGAGGGCAAGTTTTGTAACTATCTAAAAGTTTTCATTTCATAACTTATGAATTAAAGGTTCATAAAAATGAAGACTCTTCATTTTCATGTAACTTATGTGTTTAAATGTGTGTGTTAAAGAAAAGTGACCTTTGCATATCCATAACTTGAGGACAAATTATGGACTCCATTAAAACACATAAATGATCAAGAATTAATTCTAAACAATTCAGCAAATAATTCCTATCATCTTCTAAATTCATAAGAACATGAACATGATCATCAAAATTTCAAGAATTATATGAACACATAAAAATCATGGAATTTTGATATATGCTATTGTAAATGGATTAGAAAAACCATTACACCAACTAAAACAAGTTTTAAAACACCAAAACACCTTAGGGTAACGTTTCTAGTCCATTTCCAGCAGCAAAAGTCGAAATTCTGCATTCTGATCATTCTACTCGCCGAGTGCACGAACCTACTCGGCGAGTAGGATGAATTTTCCCTTGTACTCGGTGAGTCCCCCCATGGACTCGGCGAGTCCATCAGCCAGACAGCAATAATTTCAACTTTTTTCACTATTTTGCATCAAGTATCAAACAAGCAAGCCTAGGCTCTAATACCACTGTTGGGTTTTGAGCAATCTAACACTTCCTAAGTGTGCATGCAACCCTAATAAACCTTGGATCTATGTTTGTCTAAATACATGCAAAATAATAATTTTCCAAGGTTCATAACCTATCTAACATGGCATGGGGAACATTTCAACATAAAAGAGTTAGAAGAGATTACATACCTTTTTGATGAGTTTGATTCTTAAGGAGTTTGAGGGCCAAGCACCAATAATGTGAATGCCTCAAATGGAATCACAAATCACCACAAACTCTTGGAAAACTTTGAGAGAGTGTATACACACACTAATTTCTGCCACACACAAGCACACACACTAGTTCACTAGTTGCCATTTCATGCACCATAAGCATGCTTATATAGTGTACATGGTTAGGGTGAAACCCTAATAACCCATGACCTTTCCTTTTCCAAGGATCCATGGGTTAAAAGCTCCATGGATCATTCATGGACTTCCATCCAAGCCTAGCCCATTAACAAATGAGTGTTAGCCCACACCATATAAAACCAATAGCCCATAATCTAATTAGTCTTCCTTTTAATCTCTAAATTAATTCATAATTAATTTAAGACTAAGACTAATTAAATAACATAACTTCATATTAATATATTATAACTTATAATATATTAATAAACATATGTGTATAAATCTCATAAAATTATCCATAAATTGTTCGGGTGAAGTGCAACCAAATGGACCATGCCGGGTCGGGTCAAGTATATACCAAATAAGTTATGGACTTAGACACCTTATCCAACAGATTGTCATACATGGACTGTATTTCGCTGTCCATTGCCTCTTTCCACTTTGCTGACTCAGGGCCTGCCATGGCTTCCGCGTAACTGTTAGGTTCATCCAGACCTATCAGTGTCTCATCACTGATAAGTGTATCACCTTCTGCAGTAATGTGGAATCCATAGTAATGCTCAGGAGCATTCCTAACCCTTGTGGACCTCCTCAGAGGTACATACTTGTCAATTGGCTCAACAGGAGTTTCCTCCTCAAGTTGAGTGCTAGGATTTGAAGTTCCTTCACCGCTTGACTCTTGAATTTCTTCAAGATCAACTTGCCTCCAACTGTTTCCTTGGCTTATGAACTCTCTCTCTCTCTCTCTCTCTAAAGAAATCCCTCCTAGCTACAAAGACCACATTTTCACTAGGTCTGTAGAAGAGGTAACCAAAGGATTGCTGTGGGTACTCGATGAAAATACACCTCTCGCTTCGAGGTTCGAGCTTATCATGAGTCCCGCGTCTCACGAAAGCCTCGCAACCCCAAATCTTGATGTGGTCTAGTTTAGGTACTTTACCAGTCGACATCTCGTGAGGAGTTTTGGCAACTTTCTTTGTAGGGACTAGATTAAGGATATGGGCGGCAGTCTCTAAGGCACACCCCCAAAATGAGATTGGTAGCGAAGCTCGACTCATCATGGAACGAACCATATCCAACAAGGTTCGATTACACCTCTCAGCCACACCATTCAACTGTGGTGTCCTGGGAGGTGTCAATTGTGAGACTATCCCACATTCCCTTAGATAGTCAAGGAACTCTGAACTAAGATACTCACCACCACGATCGGATCGAAGCATGTTAATGTCCCTGTCCAATTGATTCTCGACTTCCTGTTTAAATTCCTTAAACTTTTCGAAAGACTCTGACTTATGCTTGATCAAGTAGACATATCCATATCTACTGTAATCATCAGTAAAAGTCAAATAATAACGATTAGCATCCCTTGTGGCATGTTTGAATGGTCCACACACATCCGTGTGTACAAGGTCCAACAAACCTTCACCTCTCTCACACGAGCCTGTGAAGGGTGACTTTGTCATTTTTCCAAGTAAGTATGATTCGTAACTATCATCTGACTTTAGGTCAAATGACTCCAAGACTCCATCCTTTTGGAGTTGGCCTATGCGTTTCTTGCTTATATGTCCAAGACGACGATGCCATAATGATGCTTCATCCAAGTTATTATTAACAGAATCAATACACAATACATTATTTCCTAAGTTATCAACCACATATACTGTTTCATACACACCATCACAAGGTAATGCTTTAAAATAAAGAACATTATTAAAGAAAGCATTAATCGAACCAACTTCATTATCAAATGAAAAGGTGAAACCTTGTTTATACAATGCATGAAAGGAAATAATATTTCTTTCCATTTCTGGCGAATAACAACACTTATTCAAATCTAAACTAAACCCACTACTTAGCGATAAAGTATAAACTCCAATCTTGGTGACAGGTAAAGCTTTCCTATTCCCCATGATTAGGTTTATTCTTCCTTGCTCCACATTCTCACTTCTTCTTAGTCCCTGCAAGTCACAACAAATATGAATACCACAACCGATATCAAGGACCCAAGATTTAGAATGGGGTGAGTTATTAGAAATGATAGTGTAAATACCTGCATAGTTGGGTTTAACTTTCCCATCCTTCACATCTTGCTGGTATTTTGGGCAGTTCCGCTTCCAATGTGTTTTTTCATGGCAATAGAAGCATTCAGCCTCTTTTGGGTCAGAAGAAAGAGTAACAAAACCTTTCTTGGTTCCACTTGAAGAAGAGCCATCAAGGGTCCGAGCCTTGGCACCCTTTGAAGAGCTCCTTCTCTTCTTCCCTCGACTTTTCCCGATTGCCAAAACCGGAGTGGAGTTTGGAGTAGGAATGTTAACAACCGACTTCCCCTTAAGAGTAAAGGAGCCATTAGGATTAGAGCCAAAAGCAACATTGTTTGAAGACATCTGAAGGAAGAGGACAAGATTAGTTTAGATATTAAGAGAGTCCTTAATAAAACACCCAAATGTAATATTAAGGCTAGGATCCAATCACAATATATTATAACTTAGAAGAGGTATGTCGTAATCCAAGCTATAACATATTTGAAAGGTAGGTGAATGACGATTCACCAATTTCCACCACGAAAAACGAAATATTAAATATTAGGTTTTTGATTGGTTCTTAGAAATTCCTAGATTCTTTGAGATTCAATGAACTTTTCAAAGGCATGTTTCAATCTCGAGTGTGCCCTCCAAGTTTTGTGACTGGGATACCGAGGATCACAAAACGAGGTGTGAAGTAACCATGCAAATCACTTGGTACCCTTAAAGTTTATCACTCAATTGATGTGCCGGTAAACCACACACGCTCCACCGATACTATAATAAATTTTAAGTCACCCTTTACCTACCTTGTTAAGTCCAAGTTAGTGTGGTGGTTAACCACACACGCTCCACCAACGACTTACACAAAGTGTAAAGTGTAATTTCATGGATTAGCACCTTATTCACATTTTTCCTAAAAGAACTAAGATTGGGAATTTAATAAAACATTTAGTTACTTTATAATATTCATCATACTTTTAATGAAAATTTATAAGTCCTTGTCCTACCCGTTCGGCTAACGTCCCTCCACCAGTCAAGCAAGCGGTGGGTGAGAGTGGACACCCATTAAGTTGCCATTTTATAGACAACAACCTTATACCCACCTTATAGACCGGCTTCGTGAATGTGGCGTACTAGCGGTAAGACGACTTTAATCTTATACATACATATATATATATATATATATATATATATATATATATATATATATATATATATATATATATATATTATTAACTTATAATATTATAAGTATAAGGGTAGAATTTTAACTTTTAAAATTCTAAGGGTTGGAACTAAAATTTTAGCATGACTTTACTTGTTCCAAAACTTGAGGGCATGTTTTGTAAACTTTCAAAACTTTTCATTTCTTGTAACTTATGAGTTTATTAGAGTAATAAAATGAAGACTCTTCATTTTTCTAACTTTTGTTTTCTTTTAATGGTTTTAATTCAAGTGACTTTTGGTTTTCCATAACTTGAGGACAAGTTGTGGACTCCATTAAAACACATTATGATCAAGAATTAAACTACCAAATAGGTTACAAATAATTCCTATGATCATCTAAACATCATAAGATCAAGAACATGAAAATGAACACTTTCATGAATCAAAATTACACTTAAAACTTTGTAATTTTGATAACTAGTTGTTGTAAATGAATTAGCAAGGACATTACACCATCTAAAACAAGTTTTCAAGTACCAAAACAGTTTAGAGTAATGTTTCTAGTCCATTTCCAGCAACCAAAGTCGAAAATCTGCACTCTGTGGCTCCTACTCGCTGAGTGCATGAACCTACTCGGCGAGTAGGTTGAAGATACAAGTGAACTCGGCGAGTCCACCCATGGACTCAGCGAGTTCATCAGGCAGACATCAAGCTTTTTGACTTTTTTCAACTTTTAAGCACAAATAACAAACAAACAAGGCTAGTCTCTGATACCACTGATGGGTTTTGAGCATTCTAACACTTCCTAAGTGTACACGCAACCCTAATAACCTTGGATCTATTTTTGTCTAATTATCATGCAAAGTTGAATTCCAAGGTTATATTCCTATCTAGCATACATGGGGAACAATTTTTAACTTGAATGAAAGATAGAATAACTTACCTTGTTGTTGCTTATGTTCCTTGAAACCTTGTGAGCCTAGCACCCCAAGTGTGATGCCTCAAATGCTTCACACAACACCAAATGCTCTTGGAAAGACTTTTGAGAGAATACACACTTCTTGAAATCGGCCTAGCCCTCTTGTATCTTATGTGTAGCCGATTTTGGTGGAGAATGGGATTCTTATATAGTGTTGACACATCTGGGGTTACACCATGTAAACCCTAATGTGTCATGACTCTTCATTTCCATGACCCATGGGTTTGTAACTCCCATGGAGCATCCATGGAGCATCCTATGGGTGGAACCCAACTTGATAATCCATGGAGCCTCTTAGCCCACTATACAAGATATGAATGATTTACAGAATCAACCCATATATTTAATTAGTTATCTTTTGATCACTTAATTAATTCCAAATTAATTCTTTGATCAAACTAATCAAATAATATTATTAATCTATTAGAACTTATAATATATTAATAATCTCCAAGTGTCATTTCTCTCATTTAGTCTATCCAATTGCATGGTGCCATGCAACCCAAATGGACCATGCTGGGTGGGTCAAGTACTGACCAGAAATAGTTATGGACTTAGACACCTTATCCAACATTTCCGATATATGACCGACTGTGGAGGTTTGAATAATATGATATACCAAACATAATTATTCTGGAAATCAACACATGCAAAAGAAATATAGTAAACAATTAACAAGTGATAGCAACACTTTACTCATAAATAATAACTTTTATTTATCATCAAATGTCAATTACAATTTTACAAATTTCAAGATTATCTAACTACTAAAACCGATATCATCCTTCAGCCCTATGCTCCGAGCATGCTGGAGATGCTTAGCCCAAGTTAGTCCCTTCGTGAGGGGATCTGCTGGGTTCTCATCCGATGATACCCTCTTTGCCACGAGGATTCCTTCTTCTATTCGATGTCTGATGAAGTGATATTTTCTGTCGATGTGTCTGGATCTCCCATGATCTCTTGGTTCCTTGGCTAAGGCAACCGCACTATTGCTGTCATAGAAAATCTCCATTGGCTCCTTTATAGCTGGTACAACTCCAAGGTCTCCGATGAAGTTCTTTAGCCATATAGCCTCCTTTGCTACCTCGCTTACTGCTATATACTCTGATTCACAAGTGGAATCAGCCACTGTCTCCTGCTTGGAACTTTTCCAAGTAATTGCCCCTCCGTTTAGGGTAAAGACCCAGCCCGACTGAGAGCAGAAATTATCCCTGTCAGTCTGAAAGCTAGCATCACTGTACCCTACAACTCTCACGCTATCACTCCCACCAAGGGTAAGGACCTAGTCCTTAGTCCTTCGCAGGTACTTGAGGATATTCTTTACCGCAGTCCAATGTGCCTTGCCAGGGTTCCCCTGATACCTGCTAACCATGCTCAAAGCAAAAGCTACATCAGGTCGAGTACACGTCATAGCATACATGATCAATCCTACAGCTGAAGCATAAGGTAGTCGACTCATTTCTGCTATCTCAGCCTCAGTACTAGGGCTTTGTGTCTTACTCAATCTGGTGTTACTCTGAATGGGTAACTCACTTTCTTGGAGTTATGCATGTTGAATCTTTTCAACACTTTGTCCACATATGTGCTTTGACTAAGTCCAATTAGTCTTTTACTCCTGTTTCTCAAAATCCTTATCCCTAGGATATAGGCAACTTCACAAAGGTCCTTCATAGCGAAACACTTCCCAAGCCAGGACTTTACTTCTTGCAGGTTTGGGATGTCATTTCCTATGAGTAGTATGTCATCCACATACAGTACCAAAAAGCTGACTATGCTCCCAATAGCCTTGATGTATACACACGATTCATCTTCACTCCTTGAAAAGCCAAATTCCTTGACTTTCTCATCAAAGCAAAGATTCCATCTGCAAGGTGTCTGTTTCAATCCGTAAATGGATTTCTCGAGTTTACACATTCTATTGGGGTACTCTATACTGACAAAACCCTCAGACTGAACCATGTAAACATCTTCAGCCAACTTTCCATTAAGGAAAGCGGTTTTGACATCCATTTGCCATATTTCATAGTCATGAAACGCAACAATGGCTAACAGAACCCTAATAGACTTTATCTTGGCCACTGGTGAAAAGGTCTCATCATAATCAACTCCCGGAGTTTGAGAATAACCCTTTGCAACTAGTCGTGCCTTATAAGTGTGTACATTACCATCCATGTCGGTCTTCTTCTTGAAGATCCATTTGCACCCTACAGTCTTACGACCTGGTACATTCTCAACCAAGTTCCAAACTTGATTGTCATACATGGACTGTATCTCGCTATCCATAGCCTCTTTCCATTTAGCAACCTCAGGGCCTGCCATGGCTTCCGTGTAGCTGTTAGGCTCATCCAGATTTACCAGTGTGTTATCACCGATAAGTGTCTCACCTTCTGCAGTAATATGAAAACCATAATAATACTCAGGTGCATTCCTAACTCTGGTGGAACGCCTCAGAGGTATAGATTCTTCAGTTGGCTCAACAGGAGTTTCCTCCTCAAGTTGAGGGTTAGGGTTTGAAGTTCCTTCACCACTTGACTCTTGAAGTTCTTCAAGGTCAATTTGCCTCCCACTGTCTCCTTGGCTTATAAACTCTCTCTCTCTCTCTCTCTCTCTCTCTCTCTCTCTCTCTCTCTCGAAAGACTCCTCTTCTTGCTACAAAGACCACATTATCACTAGGTCTGTAGAATAGGTAACCAAAGGATCTTTGTGGGTAGCCGATGAAAATACACCTCTCTCTTCAGGGTTCTAGCTTATCATGAGTCTCGCGCCTCACAAAAGCCTCGCAACCCCAAATCTTGATGTGGTCTAGTTTGGGTACTTTACCAGTCCACATCTTGTGAGGAGTTTTGGCAACTTTCTTTGTAGGGACCAGATTAAGGATATGGGCGGCAGTCTCTAAGGCATACACCCAAAAGGATATTAGTAGCGAAGCTCGACTCATCATGGAACGAACCATATCCAACTAGGTTCGATTATGCCACTCAGCTACACCATTCAACTGTGGTGTCCTGGGAGGTGTCAATTGTGAGACAATCCCACATTCCCTAAGATAGTCGAGGAACTCTTAACTAAGATACTCACCACCTCGATCGGATCAAAGCATCTTAATGTTCCTGTCCAATTGATTCTCGACTTCCTGTTTAAATTCCTTAAACCTTTCAAAAGTCTCTGACTTATGCTTGATTAAGTAGACATATCCATATCTAATGTAATCATCAGTAAAAGTCAAATAATAACGATTAGCATCCCTTGTGGCATGTTTGAATGGTCCACACATATCCGTGTGTACAAGGTCCAATGAACCTTCACCCCTCTCACAAGAGACTGTGAAGGGTGACTTTGTCATTTTTCCAAGTAAGCATGATTCCCAACTATCATCTGACTTTAGGTCAAACTACTCCAAGACTCCATCTTTTTGGAGTTGGCCTATGCATTTCTCGCTTATATGTCCAAGACAACAATGCCATAATGATGCTTTATCCAAGTTATTATTATTTATAGAATCAATACACATCACATTATTTCCTAAGTTATCTACAATAGACACAGCTTCATACACACCATCACAAGGTAATGCTTTAAAATAAAGAGCATTATTAAAGAAAGCATCAATAGAACCAACTTCATTATTAAATGAAAAGGTAAACCCTTGTTTATACAATGCATGAAAGGAAATAATATTTCTTGCCATTTCTGGCGAGTAACAACATTTATTCACATCTAAATTAAACCCATTACTTAGCGATAAAGTATAAACTCCAATCTTGGTGACAGGTGTAACTTTCCTATTCCCCATTATTAAGTTTATCCTTCCTTGCTCCACATTCTCACTTCTTCTTAGTCCCTGCAAGTCACAACAAATATGAATACCACAACCGGTATCAAGGACCCAAGAGTTAGAATTGGGTGAGTTATTAGAAATGATAGTGTAAATACCTGCATGGTTGGGTTTAACTTTCCCATCCTTCACATCTTTCTGGTACTTTGGGCAGTTTCGCTTCCAATGTGCCTTTTCATGACAATAGAAGCATTCAGCCTCTTTTGGGTCAGATGAAGGAGTGATGAAACCTTTTTTTTGGTTCTACTTGAAGAAGAGCCATCAAGGGTCCTAATCTTGGTACCCTTTGAAGAACTCTTTCTCTTCTTCCCTCGTCCTTTCCTGATTGCCAAGACAGGGGCAGAGTTTGTAGGAGTAGGAGTAACATTCGCCTTACCCTTAAGACCACTTTCCGCGGTCTTTAAGAGTCCTTGAAGTTTGCTGAGTGTGACCTCATCCTTGTTCATGTGGTATGTCATGCGAAATTGATCATAACATAAAGGTAAGGAGTGCAAAATGATATCTATAGCAAGATCCTCGGGGAAGTTCACATTAAGCTTCAGCAAACGGTCTACAAATCTTTGCATTTTCTGCATGTGGCCCGTGATGGGTTCAGCATCCTTCATGCGAGTTGTTATCATGGAGGAGATGATTTCATACCTCTCTTGACGAGCACTTTGATGGTATTTTTCCATCAAGTCTTGGTGCATCTCATAGGGGTAGAAATCTTCATAGGATTTTTGGAGATCCGCAGTCATAGTGGCCATCATGATGCATGCCACCTTGGTGGCATCCCTTTCATGTGCCCTAAACTCAGCGATCTCTTGAGGAGTAGCAACTGTCTCATCAATCTCCTTAATCTCCTTATCAAGGACATATTCCTTGTCCTCGTAGCGAGTGATTATTCTGATGTTTCTGATCCATTCATTAAAGTTGGATCCATCAAAAGTGACTTTCCCACACAAGTTCATAAGAGAAAAGGAGCCACTAGGATTAGAGCCAGAAGCAGTGTTGTTTGCAGACATCTAAAAACAAAGGATTAGTTTAGATATAGAGATAGTCCTTAATAAAACACCCAAATGTAGTATTAAGGCTAGGACCCAATCACAATATATTATACTTAGAAGAGGTACGCCGTAATCTAAGTGATAACATATTTGAAAGGTAGGTGAATGACGATTCACTAATTTCCACCAAAGACGAAATATTAAAAATATTTAATTTGGTTCTTAGAAACTCCTAGATTCTTTTGAGATTCAATGAACTTTTCAAAGACATGTTTCAATCTTGAGTGTGCCCTCCAAGTTTTGTGACTGGGATGCCGAGGATCACAAAACGAGGTGTGAAGTGACCATGCAAATTACTTGGTACCCTTAATGTATTACCCCTCAACCGATGTGCCGGTTATCCACACACGCTCCATCGATACTATGATAAACATTAAGTCACCCTTTACCTACCTTGTTAAGTTCAAGTTAGTGTTCCGGTTAACCACACACGCTCCACTAACGACTTAGACAAAGTGTAAAGTGTAATTTCATGGATTAGCACCTTATTCACATTTTTCCTAAAGTAACCAAGATTGGGAATTTAATAAAACATTTAGTTACTTTATAATATTCATCATACTTTTAATGAGAATTTATAAGTCCTTGTCCTACCCGTTCGGCTAACGACCCTCCACCAGTCAAGCAAGCGGTGGGTAAGAGTGGGCACCCATTAAGTTGCCATTTTATAGGCAACAACCTTATACCCACCTTATAGACTAGCTTCATGAATGAGGCGTACTAGCGGTAAGACGACTTTGATCTTATACATGTATATATTATTATTAACTTATAATATTATAAGTATAAGGGTTGAATTTTAACTTTTAAAATTCTAAGGGTTGGAACTAAAGTTTTTAATATGACTTTACTTGTTCCAAAACTTGAGGGCAAGTTTTGTAAACTTTCAAAACATTTCATTTCTTATAACTTATGAGTTAAATAGAGTAATAAAAATGAAGACTCTTCATTTGTCTAACTCTTGTGTTCTTTTAATGGTTTTAATTCAAGTGTGGCTCTTGGTTTTCAATAACTTGAGGACAAGTTATGGACTCCATTAAAACACATTATGATGAAGAATTAAACTACCAAGTAGGTTACAAGTAATTCCTATGATCATCTAAATTCATAAGATCAAGAACATGAATATCCATATCAAAGTTTCAAGATCATATGAACACATATAATCATGAAAAATTGATATTAGCCATTGTAAATGGATTAGAACAAACATTACACCATCTAAAACAAGTTTTATAACACCAAAACAGTTTAGGGTAATGTTTCTAGTCCATTTCTAGCAGTAAAAGTCGAAAATCTGCATTTTGTGGCTCCTACTCGCCGAGTGCACGAACCTACTCACCGAGTAGGATGAAGATACACATGAACTCGGCGAGTCCCCCCCCATGGACTTGGCGAGTTCATCAGGTAGACAGCAAGTTTTTTGACTTTTTCCAATATTTTGCATCAAGTATCAAACAAACAAGCCTATGCTCTGATACCACTTATGGGTTTTGAGCATTCTAACACTTCCTAAGTGTACATGCAACCCTAATAAACCTTGGATCTATGTTTGTCTAAGATACATGCAAATAATTATTTTTCCAAGGTTCATATCCTAACTAGCATGGCATGGGGAACTTGAATCAAATAAAGCTAGTAGAAATACTTACCTTGTAGTTGTAGTTGATTCCTTAGAGTTTTAGAGCCTAGCACCAATAGTGTGGATGCCTCAAATGGAAATCACAAATCACCACAAAATTGGAACTTTGAGAGAATAGTCACTACTATCTTGAAATTGGCCCTCTTGCTTTACTCACCTCAACTTGTGTGATTTCAAGAACCAAAGCCTCCTTTATATAGTGTGGTGGATTAGGGTTACATCCATGTAAACCCTAATACCCATGTCTCTTCATTTCCATGAGATCTATGGGTTAAAGCTCCATGGAGTATCCATGGAATTTCCATGCAAGCCTAGTCCATTCCAAATAAGCATTAGCCCACACTATATAAATATAAAAGCCCATATTTAATTTGTAATACTTTTGATCTCTAAATTAATCCTAGATTAATTATTGATCAATACTAATTAAATAATATGATCTTATACTAATATATTAGAACTTATAATATATATTAATAAATCATAACTTGTACTATTCTCAAAAGCTTATCCATAAATTGTTCGGGTGAAGTGCAACCCAAATGGACCATGCCGGGTCGGGTCAAGTACATACCAAATATAGTTATTGACTTAGACACTATATCCAACATCTAGAACTTGAGAAGGGTCCAGATTTGAAGTTACAACTTGAGATCTAGCCCTTAGCTCACCTAATTGACTCCAAAAATCCATAAAACCCTAAGACTCAACCACAAAGAGATCTAGAAGAGAAGGAGAGTTAAGATTGCAACTTGATGCCTCCAAAGGATGCTAGCTAAGGTAAGTTCTGTTTCCCAAACCTTCCTTTCTTCAACCCCTTTAACTCTTCAAGCTTTTCTCTCCTAGCCAACCTTCTTTCCAAGGCTTAAAACACACCAAAAATAGTACCACAGGAATTACGGTTTTACTGAGCTCTCACAGACTGTAAAGAGGCCAAAGGAGGCTTAGGCCTCCTTAAATAGCGTGCAAAACCCCGAGATTTAGGGTTTCCTCTACTAGCTACTACTCGTCGAGTCCCTCCCTGGACTCGACGAGTAGTTCACTAAACACGCGGTCCCACCCCGCTGCTACTCGACGAGTAGGGAAACAAACTCGTCGAGTAAGACTTAAAACCAAAGAACCTTTTATTTAAATCCATACCTGAGAATCGGGGCGTTAAAATTCTCCCCCACTTGATCTAGACTTCGCCCTCGAAGTCCCTTGAAATAAACAATGTCGGGTAATGCTCGCGCATCTCCGCCTCCAGCTCCCTTGTCCACTCGGATCCCCTCCGATGTTCCCACTGCACCTTCACCAAAGGTATTTCCTTGTTCCGAAAAATCTTCTTCTTCCTTTCCAAAATGGCAACTGACCTCTCCACATAATTCAGACGCTCATCGACCTGAAATTTCGTCCAATGATACTACTGCCTCCTGATCCATAATGCACTTTTGCAACTACGAAACATGGAACGTGTTGTGGATCCGACTAAGCTCCTTCGGGAGCTCGAGCCTATAAGCCACCTTGCCAACCCTGACAATGATCCTGAATGGCCCAATATAACGGGGACCCAATTTTCCCCTCTTCTTGAAGCGAATCACACCCTTCCAAGGTGAGACCTTCAGAAGTACCATGTCACCCATCTGAAATTCCAACTCAGACCGGCGTCTATCGGCATAACTCTTCTGCCGACTCTGAGTGGTCTACAAATGCTGTCTAATCTGCTGTATCTTTTCGGTAGTTTGCAGAACTAGCTCTGACCGCCCCATCACCCGGTGCCCAATCTCACCCCAGTAGACTGGGGTTCTACACTTCCGACCACACAACAGCTCGAAAGGCGGGGCACCAATACTGGAATGATAATTGTTGTTGTAGACGAACTCTGCAAGCGGTAGGTGGGAATCCCATCTCCCACCAAAGTCGATGGTGCACGCCCTCAACATATCCTTGAGGGTCTGGATGGTCCGCTCACTCTGCCCATCGGTCTGCGAATGGAATGTTGTACTAAAATGCAGTCGTGTACCCAGTTCCTCATGGAACTTCTGCCAAAAACAAGAAGTAAACCTGACGTCCCGATCGGAAACGATAGAAACTGGAACCCAATGGCGAGAGACAACCTCGCTGACATACATGTCGGCCAATTTCTCAGCCGACAAACTCTCCTGTATGGCCAAGAAGTGGGCGCTCTTGGTCAACCGATCCACGATGACCCATATAGCATCAAACCCCTTCTCCGATCTCGGCAACTTCGTAATGAAATCCATCCTGATCTGCTCCTGTTTCCACATGGGGATCTCCAGAGGTTGCAGCTTACCATGCGGCTTCTGATGCTCAGCATTGACCATCCTACAGGTCAAGCACCTCTCAACATACCCAATGATTTCTCGCTTCATTCCAGGCCACCAATAACTCAAACTCAAATCATGATACATCTTGGTGGCCCCTGGATGAATAGAAAGGTGAGACTTTTGAGCCTCCTCCATCACTGTCTTCCGAACCCCTCCGGACATCGGAACCCAAACCCGATCGTATCGGGTCAACAACCCGCGGTTATCCTGAACAAACCGGGAGCTCTCGCCCTTAATTCTCTCCAACTTCCAGTTCTCTGGTCTCATGCCCTCAACCTGAGCATCCCTAATCAAGCTCACTAGCGGGGAATCCACCGTTATCCTCATACACCTTGCTAGGGTAAAAGACCCAACTGACTTGCGGCTCAAGGCATCTGCAACCACATTTGCTTTACCAGGATGGTAAAGGATCTCACCATCATAGTCCTTGACCACATCCAGCCACCTGCGCTGCCTCATGTTCAGGTTTACCTGATCCATGATGTGTCTCAAACTCTTGTGATCCGTATATATAGTGCAACGGACACCGTACAGATAATGCCTCCAAATCTTGAGAGCGAAAACCACCGCTCCCAACTCAAGATCGTGCATAGGGTATCTCGTCTCATGCAACTTTAGCTGCTATGATGCATACGCTATCACTCTTCCCCTCTGCAAGAGGATAGCCCCCAAACCCGAGATGGATGCATCACAAAATACTACAAAATCCTCGACTCCCCCGGGGAGTGTCAACACCGACGCCTCACCTAAACACTGCCGGAGGGTCTCAATCGCCCTCTGCTGCTCATGGCCCCATCAGAAATCCACCCCCTTCCTTGTTAAACGGGTGAGGGGTACTGAAATCTTGGAAAAATCTCGAATGAATCTCCGGTAGTACCCTGCTAAACCGAAAAAACTCCTGATGTCTGAAGGAGATTTCGGAATCTCCGACTGCATAACCGCCTCCACCTTGGCCGGATCGACCAAAATCCCCTCCTGGTTAACAAGATGTCAGAGGAACTGGACCTCTCGTACCCAAAACTTGCACTTTGAGAACTTGGCATACAGCCGTTCTCGCCGCAAAACCTCCAGTAGCTAACTGAGATGCTCCTCGTGTTGCTCTTGGGTCTTGGATTACACCAAGATATCATCTATGAACACAATAACCGAGTGATCAAGCATCAGTCTGTAGACTCGGTTCATCAAATCCATGAACACATCCGGCGCGTTAGTGAGCCCAAACGGCATCACCACAAACTCGTAATGACCATAACGAGTCCGGAACGCGGTCTTCTCTACATCTTCCTCCCTTACCCTGACCTGGTGATATCCGAATCTCAAATCGATCTTGGAGAACCAAGATGCACCCTGCAGCTGATCGAAAAGATCATCTATCCTCGGGAGTGGATAACGGTTCTTCACCGTTAACTTGTTCAACTCCCTGTAGTCAATGCACATCATGTGCGAACCGTCCTTCTTCTTAACAAAGAGGATCGATGCTCCCCAGGGTGAACTACTCATACAAATAAACTGCTTTTCCAGCAGCTCCTGTAGCTGAGATGACAGCTCCTGCATCTCTGGTGGTGCTAGGCGGTACGGCGCCTTGGCGATAGGGGCCGCACTCGGCACTAGATCAATCCTAAACTCAACCTGCCTCTCTGGAGGCACTCCGGGCAACTCCTCCAGAAACACGTCAACAAACTCCCTAACCACTAGGACCGCTGAGACTGAGGGCTGCCCCTTAATCCGTGTATCCACCACATACGCTAAATAACCGGCACACCCGTGCTGAATATACTACCAAGCCCTAGTTGCGAAACAAAACCCTGATCTGATCCTTGAGCCCTCGCCATATACCACCAGTTCTCCCCCACTTGGGGTTCCAACCACCACTCGTTATCCCTCACAGTCGATCATGGCGCAAAATCGACTGAGCCAATCTATCCCTACTATCACGCATACCTCCCTCATGGAAATAGGGATCAAGTCTATCGGGAAGGATACCCCGAAAATCTCCAAATCGCATCCCTGGTAGACCGAAGAAGCAGAAACCCCGTGCTCGTTGGCGATCGACACTCACAACGGACAATCAAGCTCATCCACCGACACACTGAACCCTCCACTGAAAGCCTGAGATACAAACGAACGACTCGTCCCCGAGTCGAATAATACTAAAGCAGGCAAATAATTTACTAAAAACGTACTAGCAACCGCATCCTATGCTGCCTTGGCCTCCCCGACTGTAAGCTGGAAGGCGTGCCTCTGAGCATTCAGAGGCTCCACCTTGACTGGCCTCCTATCCCCAATATTCAAAGTAGTTGATGTGGAACCCAGCGTCGGCTTGGCGGCGAGCTGCAGACATTTGGTCTTCACGTGACCAACCTGATGGCAATGGAAACAAATCCTCATATCTGCTAGAGGGGTGGACTGATGACAGTCCCTAGCATAATGCCCCTCCTTACCACATTTATGGCAACCACCTCCCGCTCAACAAACCCTAGAATGACTCCGGCCACACTTTCCACAAGCGCGACTTTGCTAACCCCTAGGCCGAGTATCAGTGGTCTTAGACCGCTTAGGTATCGGTTGAGAGTGTGCCGTAACCTGACGTTGGTCCTTCAACTACAACTTAATCTCTAACTCATGCCGCCTCACGGCTTCCTGAAGATCCAGGAGGGTATCACAACGCTGCGTAGCCACAAACTGTCGAATATCCGTCTTGAGCATACTCAAATAACAAGTCATCTGAGACTGCTCTAAGGCAAACTCCGGGCAGAACATAGCGCTCTCCGTGAACATACGAGTAATCTCCATCACAGACTCCCCATCCTGTCTCAAAGTCAAAAACTCCTGAGCCAGCCGCTCCTGCTCAACATGTGGAACGTAGGGGGTGCGGAACATATCTCGGAACTGCTCCCAAGTAACAACAGCTCGCTGGTCATCAGTGTACGACCCTGTCATCAATCTCCAACAATCCTTTTCCACAAGCCTTAGTAGGTTCAGGGTACACCTGATCTTCTGGTCAGCAGGACATGAACACGTGAAGAAACAACCCTATACGTCAGACAACCACCTCATATCCCCGATCGCATCCTGTGTACCATCAAATGTCGAGGGCTTCGTGTTATTGAAGTCCCGATACTAGAAAGCCCGACCAACTCCTCCTCCGATCCCTTCTGCGGTTACAGCCGATGTGACTGCAGCGGCCGCTGTCTCAGCTAGAGCTGCATATCGCTCATCAAAATACTCAACCATCCCAGTCTTAATCGACCCAAACATCTCCGGCAGCTGCGCTCGAAAGGCCGCAACGACCTCGTCATGCAGAATCTCCTGGATCCTGGCATCCAACTCCTATGTCCCTATCTGAACCACGGGCTCAGGTGCTACCGGCACCTCTGACCCTCCGTCTCCCGACCCTGACCCTGATCTGGATCCCGATCCTGATCCGGACCCTGCAGCAAAACATCTCGTCACCACCATACTAAAAGATACACTCAAGACATCAGATAAACAACATAATATCGGGAGACCAAAACCCACAAACCCTAGGGGTTGTGACTTCTTTGCTACACGTATGGGTCCTGTGCTTTTAGTAGTACGGGCCTATACTACCTTCCACACCTATCCATATTAGTCTCAAGTGTCACCACAACACCCTAATACTATCATCAACATAATATGCGCTCAACCCTCGCTCCTAGGGGAGCATTGCCTACCTCGCAACTGACCTCACTGCTCCCACAACTCACACATCCATGAAACTTCCATCAACCCATGCATCGCTAGTGCATGCTAGTCGCACATAACACTGGACCCAATAGACTTTTGAATATCCAGTCCTATCTGAAGACTGAATCCAACATTCTCAGGCTATAAGATCTTGATTACGCACAACCGTGACGCATTCACTAGCAAATACAGTAATGATGTCAATTCCATATACAAGAAACCCTAGGCTAGTAGGCATCATATGACCAGGCAAGTCTATCATGCGATTACTGAAGACCCCTAGCCTAGCACTAGCATGTTATTCTAACATATTATAATATCAAATAACTGTATGGTATTTTCGGGTTTACTTACAGGCTCCGGCTGATCGTACCCTCTGCATCCTCCATCCTTTACCTTTCAATCCATTTTAAAAAAAAATCTTTTTCCGAAAATTCCCATGATTTGAGACTGGATTCACACGAGTGTTCCTCCAATTCACTCAAACCAAGGCTCGGATACCAACTTGTAACATCCATAAATTTTACGCCAAATGTAAACTTTTTCAATCATAAATAAAACCCCAATAGTATTGTTTACAAAAATGTTTTCAAATCATTATTCAATCAGAGTGTCCCAAAAGTCAGATCATAAGGATGAGGAGTGGTATGGCCACGCCTTCGCCTTGCCCTGATCTCACGCAGTACCTGAAACAATAACTGCAAACTGTAAGCCCGGGGGCTTAGTGAGCTACCCCCAAAATACCAATACCACACTGATAATGTCATATCAGTAATAATCAATCAATCAATATGCATATTGGTCCATCGGCCTAACTGGACCGCCCTATAGGGCCTACAATCCAACTAAAACTATACTGAGCCTTCGGCATGACTGGGCCGCCACGTGGGCCTACAGTCTCAACAGACCGCTCATAGGGTATGTTGACCTTCAGTACAAAGCAGGACCGCCTCAACCCAACTAGCAAGCAAGTAATCATGTGTGCATAACTAACATATACCAGCATATACAGACATCAAATATATTTATCTTACGGATCATCAATCATAACAATCTCTCATGACTAGAACACAGGCCCAACAGGCCACTAACATACCAATCCCTAAGGATCACAAAACATAACATTTTGTCTATCCTGATTTCGATCTATCAGATCATAATCGCATATATCATATCATAACCATAACCACTACAGGGTCGGCCTTGGTGCCTTAGACCCTTTTGGTATAGTGAGGATACCTCACCTCGTAGATGTCGAGTCGGTAGATAAATCCCAACTCTTGGATCACTTGCCAAAGACTCCACCACCTATTACCATAGTACGAATATACTCATAAGTTCTCAACCTCACAAGATATTCCATAAACCAGCTAAACAACCCCTGGTCAAAGTCAAAGTCCTCAGTCAAGGTCAATAGTCCATGTTGACCCTAACTCGCCGAGTACCCTCGGCTACGCGCCGAGTTCGTTGTAGTTCTTTCCCACTCGTCAAGTCACCGGGGTGACTTGTCGAGTTCCTACAATTTTCGATCGAAACCCTAAGACCACCGGTCAAGTTTCTTTCCGGCAACACGACGGATACACACACATTCATAACTTGGGGAAATATCATCCGACTCGCTGAGTTGTTCATACAACTCGTCGAGTCTATAGCATTCGTCATCGCACTCGCTGAGTTGTTCATCCAACTCATCGATTTCATGGCCATCTTCATGTGACTCGTCGAGTCAACCTTGCGACTCGGCGAGTTCCTTCAGTCCTTAAGGCATACAGACTCATTTAAGCCATGTAATGGCTCCAAATTACATATCCAAGCTTATAGGGCATGCTTTTCACGTAAAGCTTTAGACTTTGCGTGCATGCATGACTAAAAAGGCTCTTATTGCCAAATCTAAGTTCTTAATGGGATTTCCTGCACAAGGGGGGCCTCATCCACAACCAAAACAGAAACTTTATGAATCTAGAACTTGAGAAGGTTCCAGATCTGAAGTTACAACTTCAGATCTAGCCCATAGCTCACCCAATTGACTCCAAAAATCCATAAAACCCTAAGACTCAACCACAAAGAGATCTAGAAGAGAAAGGGAGTAAAGATTGCAACTTGATGCCTCCAAAGGATGCTTGCTGAGGTAAGTTCTGTTTCCCACACCTTCCTTGCTTCAACCCCTTTAGCTCTTAAAGCTTTTCTTTCCTAGCCAACCTTCTTTCCAAGGCTTAAAACACACCAAAAATAGTACCACATGAATTAGGGTTTTACTGAGCTCTCACAGACTGTAAAGAGGCCAAAGGAGGCTTAGGCCTCCTTAAATAGCGTGCAAAACCCCGAGATTTAGGGTTTCCTCTGCTAGCTCCTACTCGTCGAGTCCCTCCCTGGACTCGGCGAATAGCTCACTAAACACGCGGTCCCACCCCGTTGCTACTCGACGAGTAGGGCAACAAACTCGTCTAGTAAGACTTAAAACCAAAGAACCTTTTATTTAAATCCATACCTGAGAATCAGGGCGTTACACTCACTCATGAATTTGTGTGGGAATTTGATCTTTAATGGCAATGACTTCAACGAGTGGATCTGAAACATTCGGATGATCACTCGATACAAGGACAAAGAGTATGTCCTAGAAGAAAAGCTTGAAAAGATCAATCCAAAAACTGCCACTGCTAAAGAAATCGTTGCCTTTGAGGCTCATGAACGTGATGCTACGAAGGTTCATTGCATCATGCTCGCGACTATGAATGCAGAACTCTAGAAGTCCTTTGATGACATGTATCCATTCGAGATGCATCAACATTTAATGGATAAATACCACCAAAGCACGAGGCAAGAGCGCTATGAGATCATTACTAACATGATCATCGCTAAGATGGGGAGTGGAGAATCCCTAACCTCACATCTGTAGAGATGCAGAGGGATGTTGATCGTCTTCTAAAGATGAATGTTAACTTTGACGAGGATCTGGCTATCGACATCATTCTCCACTCCTTGCCTCCATGCTACAACCAGTTCAGAATGACCTACCACATGAACAAATAGGAGGTCACCTTGAGCAAGCTTCAAGGGTTATTAAGAACTGATGAGTGCAACCTAAAGGATAAATCTATTGCATCAACTCCTAATGATTCGGCCCCTGTGTTGGCAATAGGGCAAGGGAGAGGTAAGAAGAGGAAGGCTCCTTCTTAGAGCAACAAAAAGGGAAAGTCCCAAGTTGGTTCCTCTTCTAGTGGAACCAAAGCAGGTCCTGTTAAACCCTCCTCTGACCCTAAGCAAGAAGAGTTTTTTTATTGCCACGAGAAGGGACAATGGAAATGAAGCTGCCCCAAATATCTACAGGACATTAGAGATGGGAATATAAAGCCCACCTATGCAGGTATGTATTCTATTAAATCTAACAACTCATCACTTGCTACTTCATGGGTTCTTGATATAGGATGTGGTTTCCACATTTGTTCTGATTTGTAGGGCCTAAGAGGAAGTAGGGAGGTGGAACATGGGAAGATAAACTTGATTATGGGAAATAGAAGATCGTCACCTGTGACCAGATTTGGAGTTTATTCTGTAGTGTTGAGTAATGGGTTAGGATTAGATTTAAATAATTGTTGCTATTTGTGACAAACCGAAATTTATTCCGTCATTTTTAACCCCTTTTCCGTTAATAAGCCTCGTTTTATTTAATTGTCTGTTAACTTTTGGACTGGCTAATTAATTTGGGACTTCTTAAATGACTTTGTAAGGGTTGAAACAAATTAGAAACACCCTCATTAATCCCTTGGAAAATTTTAGTTTCAACCAAGTCAAAATACGACCACTAAATCGGGTGCGACCAAAAGCCCCGTTTAACGGCAGTATAGGGTAGATTTCCACTAAGCCCCAACTCAAACCCCTATATAAGGGTGAGTGGAGTCCATTTGAGACTTTTTCACTCTCTCTCCTCTCTCTCTAACCTCTCTCCTCAATCAAAGATCTAGTTCCAAAAATCACATTTTTCAAGCTTCAAATCACTAAGGTAACTTCCCTAACTCATAGATTAGCATCTTAGACCTTCAAATTCATGGTTAAACAATCATTTAGGACCATTTTCATGTGTTTACGGCCCTGGAACATGCTTGGGCGGTAAACACACATATAAGGGGTTTTTGAGCCGTTAAATCCTTCCAATCGACCTTTGGAGCTTACATATGGCTATATGACTTAATGTACTGGACTTAGAACACCTTGAAACGTGTTTTTGGAGAGTAAACATGAGTTTACTACCCAATAACATGCTTGGGCCGTAAACTAACCTTCATGGGGAGTAAACTCATATTTGAGTGTTCAAAAGCCACTTAAACACACCAATAGCCTTGGATTAAATTCTAGAATCAACCACCAGCAAGTTAGGGACCTTAAACTCGATTAAAACAACTCCATAAGGAGTTCACAACAACTCCATAAGGAGTTCACAGCCGTAAACCCCTCATGAATGGGTTCCTGGGCCGTAAACTCCTATAAAGGGGTTAAATGGTGCCTTAAACTCACCCCTTGACTTGTAAAAATGAGTAGAACCACTTATGATTAACCTATGGCCTCCAAAACACATAATGAATGTGTGGGTGAGAGTTTACGGCCGTAAGCTCATAGTTTACTGCCGTAAACTCATCAAATGGTCCATATGTTTGAATTAGTCCCTTTCTAATGCCCTAGAACAAAACCTAGCATCATCCCTAAATTGGTAAAAGGTCATTTAGCACTCAAGAACCTCGTCCATGAGTTTACGGCCGTAAACTCATGGGTATGAGGTGTTTAGGGCCGAAATCTCTCCTAAGAGTTTACTCTTGAAGAGTAAACTCCTTATCCAAGTCATACACACCCTTAAATGTTACCCGGGACACCCCTAGCGCTTAATTAAAGTGTTTTCCGCACTTTAGGACGTGTATACTTGTTTAATTAGTATTATATGTACTAATTGTATGTAAACATATGTTATCATATGTTAATAGGTCACTAAGTGTGTTCAAGTCTTTACTTGACACCGAGCACCCAACCGGCACCTTCGTCGGTTCCACTTACATCAGGTGAGTTCATACCCCCAAATTAACCTTTTTAAATGTTTTTACATGCTTTTAGGGGGGGGGGGAATACAAGTTTAACATGCCAGTTATCACATCAATCACATGTGATTGATAACCCGCATGCACAAGAATTTATTACACTGTCAAGTATTTTACCAAGTATGACACTGTAAATGGTTTTCCAAAATGTTTCCACTTGTTCAAAGCTCTTCTCAAATTGTCTCTCATGCGGTATGTTTTAAATTCAAACTCAGTTACAACAACATTTTAAACAAAGGTTTTATGTGTTTATATTGTGTTTTCAAAGTTATAATCTAAACTTGTTTATGAATGATTTTCGAGGGTTTCTAAAGGTTTTCTAACTTATTTTACAAAAGAATACCAAGTCATGATTTTCTTAAGTATAAAGGTTTTCCAAAGTTTTTTTATCAAAGCTTTTCTTCTATGTTTTTATACTTCTACTTTGTTAGATACTACTGCTTTGTTATACTTCCATTTGGTTAATGCTACTACTTCGTAACGCTTTTACTTCGTGATATGCTATTACTTCGTGATACGCTTTTACTTCACGATACGCTTCTACTTCACGATACGCTTCTACTTGTTAAACACTTCAACTTCGTTAAATGTTCCTATTGGTTAAATGTATGCCTGTGCTTGTATAGATATATATAAATAATGTTTAAAGGACTTAGGAAGGCTTGTTCGCCCTATTTCCTTTTCTTCGTTGAGTTGTGGTCTGGTGGGATCGGATATCCATCCGAAGGTCGTTTGATCATTAGTTATATATTATGTATACAAGCATATACATATAAGATTACATCGATCAGTTCACTTCCCTTGGGTAGCAAGGGCATCCTCCCACTCGTCACTCATAGATCAGAGACACTAGTAACTATTATAGGAATAGTTAGGAGACTCTATCTCTCACCCTGTCTCTCATACTATCTCTCTCTCTCTCTCTATCTCTCTTACTTTATAATGTGACACACTATTTCCCACTACGGTGCTTCATTGCGCCAACGCCGTGTAACCAGAGTCTCCAGGAAGGAGAGCGAACATCATGTGTATAGATCTATACGGGACTGACACTCCCACACCCTGACTACTAGCTACAGTCTGCGCCGGTAAGGCCCATGGGTGACATGAAGCCACTACTACTACTGCCACTACTACTGCCACCACCTCTACGCGTGATCTGGAGGGTCATCGGATACTCTATTGTCAATCAGCATGGTTACATACAAGTTCACATTCACTCTTTGTTTTAGACCTTGCTAGACATATCATTTAGTTGATACTGTCTGGGATTCTGTGTTCACTATTTTTAGGCCTTGCTAGACGTATCTTTCATTTGATACCGTCTGGGGTCTGTGTCTCCTTTTGTTAGACTGAGCCAGACGTGTCGTTCACTCGATACTCTCCTGGAGTCTATGATTTCTTTGCCTTAGTCAGCAGTATCTTCTGCTGAGGCATATGCTATTTTCCCTTCTATTTTACTAGTGATATTCTTCTACTTCCTTTAAACTCAAATACCGTATTTTGGTAATGATAATATTTCAGGGAAATTCTCTTTTAAACATAACACTGTCGGGTCTTGGTAGAAGGCTACATTTATTTAAGAAAATATAGGATTTTCTGGAAAGGACTCTAATACACTCTTGATTCTAAACTACTACTACTTATATAAAGTTATTTGGATAAAATGACACTAAACACTTATGAACTCACCAGCATTTGTAAAAATGCTGATACTCACTTTCAAATACCTTGTATTCTCAGGTCAGCATTAGACAGGTACATTCCAGGAGCTTTTGATGAAGACAGTTTAGTAGCAAGCTGCACCTATATTACCACTTGTATTACTTTGATGTTTCTATGTAATGTAAACCCTGTAAAACTATTACTATTAATGCAATGGTAGTTGTACTTTGATTACTATACTGCATATGTTGTGATACTTGACATGACGTCACCCACCCCAGAACGTTTCCGCCGTTCCGGTTTTGGGGTGTGGCACTATTCGCCAGATATGGCAAGGAACATCATTTTTTTTCATGGATTATATAGACAAGGTTTCAGATATTCATTTGATAATAGTAATGGTTGTATTAATGTTTATTTGAATGGTGTTTTTTATTTCAATTCATTTCCTTGTAATGGAATATATTAATCTATGTTGGTTGTAGACAATTTAGGAAATGATGTGTTGAATGTTGATTTGTTTAATAGTTTAGACAAAACATGCTTGTGGAATTTTCTCCTTGGCCATGTTAACAAGAAACGCATAGCCCAACTCCAAAAGGATGGAGTGTTGGAGTCATTCGACCTTAGGGACGATGACGTGTGTGAGTCTTGTTTGCTTGGGAAGATGACCCAGTCACCCTTTAGTGGCACTTGTGATAGGCGTGAGGGTCTATTGGATCTCATACACACCGATGTGTGGGCCCTTTAGATCCACCAAAAGGGATGTTTGCCGCTTCTACGTGACTTTTACGGATGATTATAACAAATATGGATATATCTACTTAATCAAGCATAAGTCAGAAACCTTTGAAAAATTCAAAGAGTTTAAGAATGAAGTGGACAATCAGCTGGGCAAGAAAATCAAGATGCTTCGGTCAGACAGAGGAGGAGAGTACCTAAGTCTTGAGTTTCACGAATATCTTAAGGAATGCGGAATTTTTTCGCAATTGACGCCTCTAAGAACGCCACAATTGAATGGTGTGGCTGAGAGACGTAATCGGACCATATTGGACATGGTTCGTTCCATGATGAGTCGGACTTTGTTACCAATAGCTTTCTGGGGGTATGCCTCAGAGACTGCCACCCATATCCTTAATCTAGTTCCCACCAAGAACGTTGCCAAAACACCTCACGAGATGTGGACAGGGAAAGCTCCCTTGTTGGCACACATCAAGGTTTGGGGTTGCGAGGCTTTCATAAGGTGAGAGACTCATGACAAGCTCAAACCTCGTAGTGAGAAGTGTTATTTCATCGGCTATCCACAGAAGTCTTTTGGCTATCTATTCTACAGACCAAGTGACAATGTTGGATTCATTGCTTGAAGAGGGTTTTTCCGAGAAAGAGAACTCAGGAGACAGTGGGAGGCAAATCGATCTTGAAGAGCTTCAATATTCGAGCGATGAAGGAACGTCTAACACTGGAAATCAACCTGAGGAGGAAACTCTTGTTCAACCTATTGACGAGTCCTTACCTCTTAGACGTTCTAGTAGAGCTAGTGTTCCACCCCAGTTGTATGGATTCCATATTACTATTGAAGGGGATACGTTTATTAGTGATAGTACACTAGTAAATTTGGACGAACCTAGCAGCTACAAGGAAGCCAAGGCAGGCCTGGAATCTATTAAATGGAAAGAGACAATGGACTGCGAGATTCAGTCCATGTACGACAACCAAGTTTCAAAGTTGGTTGACAATATATCGGGTCGTAAGATAGTCGGGTGCAACTGGATCTTTAAGAAGAAGACAGACATGGATGGAAATGTACGCACTTATAAAGCGCGATTGGTTGCGAAGGGCTTTACTCAAACTCCTGGAGTTGACTATGATGAGACCTTCTCGCCAGTTGCGAAGATAAAGTCTATTAGGGTAATGCTCGCAATAGCTGCGTTTCATAACTATAAAATATGGCAGATGGACGCTAAAATTGCTTTCCTTAATGGGAAGTTGGCTGAGGATGTTTACATGAATCAGCGAGAGGGTTTTGTCGATGCGAAGCACCCCAATAGAGTGTGCAAGCTTGAGAAATCCATTTATGGATTGAAGCAAGCATCTCGCAGATGGAATCTTTGTTTCGACAAGAAGGTCAAAGAGTTTGGTTTTCTACGAAGAGAAGATGAGTCATGTATATATGTCAAATCCAGTGGGAGTATAGTAAGCTTCCTCGTATTGTATGCCGATGACATACTAATCATAGTAAACGACATCCCGACATTGCAGGAAGTTCAATTCTGGCTTGGGAAGTGTTACGCTATAAAGGACCCTCGGAGAGGCTGCCTATATTCTGGGAATAAGGATAGTGAGAAACAGAAGTAAGGGACTAATAGGATTCAGTTAGGATACATACTTGGATAAGGTACTATAGCGTTTTAGTATGGAAAATTCCAAGAAATGGAGTTACCAATCCAAAGCAATACCAAGTTGAGTATCAAATCCCGAGTACAGAGGCAGAGATAGTTGATATGAGCCGAGTACCTTACGCTTGCACAGTTGGATCGATCATGTAACTTATGACTTGTACTCGCCCTGATGTGGCCTTCGCTTTGAGCGTGGTCAGCAGATATCAGGGAAACCCTGGTAGAGCCCATTGGACTTCAGTTAATAATATTCTTAAGTACCTTCGGAGGACCAAGGAATGGTTTCTGGTCCTCGGTGGGAGTGATGACTTGAGGATACGAGGGTATAGTGATGCTAGCTTCTAGACGGCTCAGGATAATTACCATTCACAGTCAGGCTGGGTCTTCACCCTTAACGGAGGAGTAGTGACTTGGAAAAGTTCCAAGCAGGAGAGTGTGGCTGATTCAACGTGTGAATCAGAGTACATTGCAGCAAGGGAAGCGTTGAACGAGGAAATATGGTTGAAGAACTTCATTGGAGACCTTGAAGTTGTGCCATCCATAAAGGATCCCATTGAGATTTTTTGTGATAATGAAGGAGGGGCTGCCTTAACCAAGGAACCAAGGGATCATGGTAGATCTATACATATCGACAGAAAATACCATTTCATTAGACATTGGGTAGAAGAGGGACTCCTCATAGTGAAGAGGGTATCGTCAGAAGATAACCCAGCAGATCTCCTGACGAAGGGACTGAGCAGGGTTAAGCACTTGCAGCATGCTAGGAGCATTGAGCTGAAGGACGATATAAGTTTAGATTAGATAGGAAACGTGTAATGGATAAAGAGTTTGAATTTGTATGAAATGAAGATGAATCATTTGTATATGGCAAAGCCAGTGGAAGTATAGTTAGCTTCTTCTTTCTGTATGTCGATGACATACTGCTCATAGGAAACGACATCCCGACTCTACAGGAAGTTAAGTCTTGGCTGGGGAAGTGCTTCGCTATGAAGGACCTTGGAGAGGCTTCCTATATTTTGGGAATAAGGATGGTGAGAGAACAAAGTAAGAAACTAATATGACTTAGTCAGAATACTTACTTGGATAAGGTACTAAAACGTTTTAGTATGGAAAACTCGAAGAAGGGAGAACTACTGATACAGAGTAATGCCAAATTGAGTAAGACTCAATGTCCGAGTACAGAAGCCGAGGTAGCTGAGATGAGTCGAGTACCTTACGCTTCTGCAGTTGGCTCAATCATGTAGGCTATGACTTGTACTCGCCCTGATGTGGCCTTTGCTTTGAGCATGGTCAGTAGATATCAAGGGAACCCTGGCAGATCTCATTGGATCGCATTGAAGAATATCCTTAAGTACCTTCGGAGGACCAAGGAATGGTTTTTAGTCCTCGAAGGGAGTGATGACTTAAAGGTGCGACGGTATAGTGATGCTAGCTTCCAGACCGACATGGACAACTACCGTTCGCAGTCGGGCTGGGTCTTTACCCTTAATGGAGGAGCAGTGACTTGGAAAAGTTCCAAGCAAGAAACCGTAACTGATTCAACATGTGAATCATAGTACATTGCAGCAAGCGAAGCGTCAAAGGAGGCGATGTGGTTGAAGAACTTCATTGGTGACCTTGGAGTTGTGTCTGCCATAAAGGAGCCTATGGAAATTTTCTGTGATAATGAAAGAGCGGTTGCCTTGACCAAGGAACCGAGGGATCATGGCAGATCTCGGCATATCAACAAAAAATATAACTTTATTAGACATCGAGTAGAAGAAGGACACCTTGTGGTAAAGAGGGTATCGTCAGAGGATAACCCATCAGTTCCTCTTACGAAGGGACTGAGTAGGGTTAAGCACTTGCAGCACATTAGGAGCATTGGGCTGAAAGACGATATTAGTTTAGATTAGATAGTTTAGAAACATGTAATAGATAAATGTAATTGACATTTTATGATTAAATAAAGGAGTATTATTTATAAGTAAAGCTACAATCTTATGTTAATTGTTTAACTATTGTTTCACTTTGCATGTTTTGACTTCCTGAATAATTGAGTTATTAAGAAAAATCGAATTATTCGAATGGTCCACAATCGCTCATATGTTGGAAGTAGGTATGAATGAAGATTGTCATGAATTGGAGTGTAGATTGTCTAAAAGGTATTAGACATAGCAATGGTTTGCTGCAACGTTCATGAGTGCTTATGAACAAGTTTTGAGCATTGGAATAAACCCACGTTTGCTAGAATCACTTTATGGAATGTACCGCAAGTGATCGCAAGACGATAATATCATATGGTCTTAAAACCAAGATATATGGTTTATTGTTTATTAATTGGTTGTGCACTGACAATGCGAAACCGCATCAGTAAATTGATGTCATAAAACGCATTGTTGTGTATAGTTGATTTGTAAATAGTAAATGCATATAAGTCAAGGTTTATCTGTTACTTTTATCCTAAGAGGGTAAAAGCGATATCAGGACCACTCGATGATTTAATTTGACTTATGTGTCGGGCCCGGTCAGGACTGAATTGATGTGTTCAATTAAGTTCTACGTCAAATGAATCTGAGATTGAGAAACCAACTGCTGGACAATAAGTATGACTATGTTCCATAAGATTGTCCGCACAATATCTAAACAGAGGACTATACGATCCCTTATCTAAAGGACATGATACTGATAAGATCAGAGTTTGACTGCATTTTTGAGAGCTATGATTGCTAATCGGATTGTGTTTGCATATATAGTTACTAGACTTATCCAAGTGGGAGATTGTTAGATTAGTGTCTAAGGCTGTAAATATATTTGGAAAGTACTTGACCCGGTTGTGCATGGTCCTTTTGGGTTGCCTTCACCATAGCAACTTCACAGGGTGATTTGGAAAGAGAGAAAAGATATTATTATTAATATATTATGAGAGTAATATATTGAAAGAATAATAATATTATTTAATTGATATAAGTCATAAATTAATTAAGAATTAATTTGGTGACTTAAAGAGGTTATTTGAATAAAGTGGCATAAACTATCAAATGTATGATAGTTGTGTTTTGGGGCTATGAATCATTATGGATATAAGGGTGGATGATTTTTAGGGTTAGGATATCTTAAAATCGTCCAAGCCTCATATCTAGAAGGATCTTTGGATTGCTTAGGGCCTAAGTTATTCAATTAGGGTTAAGGGTGAAACCCTAGAAGCTCATAGTATAAATAGACCCATTGGGTGAGGGAAATCGGCCACTCTTGCAAGATGGAAACCCTAGAGCCGATTTCCTCACCTCCTCTCTCTCTCTCTCTCAAGATCATCCTCTTGCTAGTTGGTGTTTGTAAGCCATTAGAGGAGTGACAATTGTGACTCTAAGCTCCAAGAACAAGAAGTTTCAAGCAATCAACTTACGGTATTCTTCTAGATCTGATTTCATATGATATGATTTAATTGTTTACACTAGATCAAGAATTGTAAGCCTTGGATACATTGCATGTTCAATTAGAGAAGCCTAGATCCGAGCATTAGGGCTTGCATGTGCACATAGGAAAGTTCTTATGGCTCAAACCCATCAGGGGATCCATCATATTTTCGTCCATAGGCCCTATTCCAGAAGGTTCCATGAGCTGCTTGGTGATTAAGTTATCCATTAGGATTTTAGCTGAAACCCTAGCAGCCTACATTATAAATAGAGACCCTTGCTTGCAATTTTTGGCCTCTTGATTCCAAGAGAAACCGTAGGGCCGATTTTAGCATCCTTCCTCCTCTTTCATAATTGCCTTCTTGCTTATGTGGTATTTGTAAACAGTTAGAGGAGTTACACTTGTGACTCTAAGCTTAAAAACAAGTAGATTCAAAGGATTTCAAGCCAATTGAAAGAGGTAATCACTTAGATCTGTTCTTATGGTGTTAATTTCGAATTATGCATGCTAGATCTAGGGTTGCAAGTCTTGGATTAATTGCATGTTCAATAGAGAAGCCTAGATCCAATCTTTAGGGTTTTGCATGAACACATAGGATGTTCTTTTGATTAAAACTCATCAGTGATTTTACTAAAGTATTTCCTGAGGATCTTCCAGGAGTACCTCCTATGCGACAGGACGAATTTTGAATCGATCTTATTCTTGGAGCTACCCCAGTAGCCAAATTACCATATCGTCTAGCCCCAGCTGAGATGCAGGACTTATCCAGCCAACTAAACGAACTACTCAGTAAGGAAATCATTCGACCGAGCTTCTCACCTTGGGGAGCACCGATCATGTTTGTAAAGAAGAAGGATGGATCGTTCCGAATGTGCATCGACTATCACAACCTAAACAAGCTCAGCATTAAGAACCGATACCCACACCGCGAATAAACGACTTGTTCGATCAACTCCAAGGAACAAACTACTTTTCAAAGATCGACCTGAGATCCGGATATCACCAATTACCAGTCCATGAAAGCGACATTCCCAAAACGGCATTCCGAACGCTTTATGGTCGGTACGGATTTGTAGTGGTGCCCTTCGGACAAACCAATTCACCTACAGTGTTCATGGACTTGATGAATAGGGTATGTCATCCTTTCCTAAACAAATTCATGATTGTGTTCATAGACAATATACTTATCTACTCGCAAAGAGAGAATGAGCATAGTCAGCACCTTCGACAAGTCTTAGAAACATTGCGAGCGGAAAAGCTTTATGCGAGGTTCTCAAAATGCGAATTTTGGATTCAGAAAATAGGTTTCCTGTGTCACGTGATCAGCAAAGAAGGAATGCATGTGGACCCCTCCAAAATTAAAGCAATCAAGAACTGTTCAATACCAAAAATGCCAACGGAATAGTAATGTTGTCAAAATTTTCCATTAAACATTGATGTATTATAGACTGGTGTCAAGGTCAAATCTCCTAAAACATTATGTATCAATGTATCAAAGAAATTGACAAGAATTGTACTCTATTGAGAGTATTACTATTGAAATTCATAAATTTATTCTTAGATATATTTCCATTATGAATTGAATACAAAACATATTATGAGTCGGAACATAATGCATGTAGAAACTAATAAAAAAATTAGTTCATTAGCATCCGACTTACAATTATTATTGAAGACTTACCGTATTTTCACTTTTTTTAACTCTATTGCAGAAAGATGCTACCAAGAAAGAATCCCAGACGTTTCAACAATACTTTACCAACTCCACCACCGCCATCACTTCCACAATATGATCTTGCTATGTTCCAAGCTGCGGTAACTGCTACCGTAGCAGCCGCCATAACGCAAATAAACGCAAGCGACGCCAGTGGAGCGGGCAATGGTACTAAACACTCAAACCATGGAGAAAGTCATGGACACCCTAGGGTGTGTTCATACAAAGACTTTACCAACGGGAAACCTAAGACCTTCAACATAAGTGAAGGAGTAATTGAACTGATGTAATGGTTCTAGAAGACTGAATCAGTCTTCGAAAAATGCGCTTGTCTGGAAGCTAGTAAATCCAAATATGCAGCTTGCACCTTCTCAGACAGAGCTCTTACTTGGTGGAAGATCCATGTCAAAGCATTAACCCTCCCAGTGGAAAATTTCCATGAGCTGGGAAGACCTGAAGATCCTAATGTTAGAATCGATCTTATTCCTGCGGCTACCCAGTAGCCAAATCACCATATCGTCTAGCCCTAGCTGAGATGCATGAATTATCTAGCCAACTAAATGAACTACTCAGTAAGGGATTCATTCGACCGAGCTTCTCACCTTGGGAAGCACCGGTCCGGTTCTTAAAGAAGAAGGATGGATCGTTCCGAATGTGCATCGACTATCGCGAACTAAACAAGCTCACCATTAAAAACCAATACCCACTACCGCGAGTAGATGACTTGTTAGAACAACTCCAAGGAGAAAACTACTTTTCAAAGATCGACCTAAGATCCATATATCACCAATTACGAGTCCAGGAAAGCGACATTCCCAAAACGGCATTCCGAACGCATTATGGTCACTACGAATTTGTAGTGATGCCCTTCGGACTACCCAATGCACCCGTAGTGTTCACTGACTTGATGAACAGGGTATGCCATCCTTTCCTAGACAAATTCATGATTGTGTTCATAGATGATATACTCATCTACTCGCAAAGCGAGACTGAGCATAGTCAGCACCTTCGACAAGTCTTAGAAACATTGAAATCTAAAAAGCTTTATGTGAAGTTCTCAAAATGCGAATTTTGGATTCGGAAAGTAGGTTTCTGAGGACACGTGGTCAGCGAAGAAGGAATACACGTAGACCCTTCCAAAATTAAAGTAATTAAGATCTGGTCAGCACCAAAAACGCCAACATAAATTTGCTAATTCTTAGGCCTTGCTGTCTATTACCGCAGATTCATACAGAGCTTCTAAAGTATCGCTAAACCACTTACTACCCTGAGTCAGAAGGGTGTAACTTTTAGCTTGGGAGAGAAAGAAGACACTACATTCCAAACTCTAAAGCATGCTCTGTGTAGCGCGCCTATTCTGTCTCTTCCAGAAGGGATAGAAGACTTCGTTATATACTGCGATGCATCCAATCAAGGATTGGGATGTATGCTTATGCAGCGAGGAAAGGTTATCGCTTATGCCTCACGACAAATAAAAACTCACGAGGTCAACTACACTACTAATGACCTTGAACTGGGAGCAATAGTGTTTGCTCTAAATATATGGACGCACTACCTCTACGGTACAAAGTGTGCCATATTTACAGACCACAAAAGTCTTCAACACATATTCGATCAGAAGGAGCTTAATATGAGAAAACGACGATGCGTAGAACTACTCAATGATTACGAATGTGAAATTCGTTATCATCCCGACAAAGCCAATGTAGTACCAGATGCCCATAGTCGTAAAGAGTACTCAGGTCGTAGAGTAAAAGCACTAACCATGACTACCCATTCCCATCTATCAACACAAATCAAAGAAGCTCAATTGGAGGCCCTGAAACTAGAAAATGTGACCGGTGAAATCCTAAGAGGAATGGATAAAAACTTAGAAATCAAGGGTGACAGAGTTTGTTATCTCATGAATCGGATCTGGACACGGAAGTTTGGTGGATTAAGAGAAGTTGTCATGAACGAAGCACACAAGACTCAATACTTTGTTCATCCAGGTTCATAAAAGACGTATTTGGACCTCACGGAATTGTATTGGTGGCCGAACATGAAAGAAAAGATTGCTACCTACGTGGGCAAGCATCTGACTTGTGCCAAAGTAAATGTAGAATACAAAAAGCCCTCAGGTTTACTACAACAACCAGAAATACCTGAGTGTAACTGGGAATGGATTACAATGGATTTCATAACCAAATTACCAAGACAACGGGTGGTCTTGATACAATCTGGGTAATCTTCGACCAGTTAGCCAAGTACGCACACTTCCTACCAATCAAAGAAACAGAAAAGATGGAAAACCTGACCAGAACATACATCAGGGAAATAGTACGATTACATGGAGTACGAATATCTATTATCCCTGATAGAGATAGTTGATTTACCTCTCATTTTTGGTAGTCACTTCAAAAATCCTTGGGAACTAGATTGGACATGAGTACAGCCTACCACCAACAAACAGACGGGCATAGTGAGAGAACTATCCAAACACTAGAAGACATGTTGAGAGCTTGTGTGATCGACTTTGGTAGAGCAAGGGATACCCATTTACCACTTGTTGAATTCTCATATAAAAAATAGTTATCACATCAGCATCAAGGATGCTACATTTGAAGCCCTCTATAGCCGTAATTGCAGATCACCTCTATGTTGGATGGAAGTGGGTGATACACAGTTAGTTAAAGGACAAGTTCCTGACAGCACTCTCACTGGTCTGGAGATCATCAGGGAAACGACCGAGAATATTGTTCAAATTCATGAACGACTCTCAAGATCGACAAAAGAGCTATGCAGACAAGAGATGAAAACCCTTGGAATTTCAGGTTGGCGACCGTGTTCTGTTAAAGGTCTCACCCTGGAAAGGCATGATATGCTTCCTGTAACACCGTAAATTTCAAGACAAAATTTTCTTTTTAAATAATCATTTTATTCTTAGAACACTTGTTAAAAATCTCATTCATAATCAAATTACAAAACATGGCTCCATTTTCACTTGCATAGAAAACCAGGATCCTCCAAAATATGACTCTTGCTCTGGTGTGTACAATCAAGCCGGTGCCGTACCGTGATACTGAAAGAAACCTGAAAACAACATAACACAAAACACTGTAAGCACGAAGCTTAGTGAGTTCCCCAAAATACCACACACATAACACATATAAGCCACTCGAGGCTATAACTCTATGGGTCCGTGCACCCAAACTCTGTGAACCCTCAGGTTCTAACTCTGTGAACCTTCCGGTTCTAACTCTAGGAACCCTTCGGTTCCAACTCTGCAAACATGCACAGCATAAATCACATAGAAATAATGCAGTACAACACATAACATACATAGCATAGAAATACTCTGTCACATAACTCTGGTTACCTACTCAAGGTAAAGTATAGTGAGAAGACTCACCTGGCAAGCAAAAGCAGATATCTCCATACTCGGACCTCGAACTCGCCACCGCCTAACACGTAAGGCAAAACTCTCATGACTATAACTCTCGAGACTAGAATCAATCCTCTCAATGCACCCTCTTAAGGGTAAAAGACTATTTTACCCCTCTCTTGGCCCAAAGGCCACATCGCTGACCAAACCCTAAAAGTCAACGGTCAACCCTTGGCCAAAATCAAAGTCCTCAGTCAAAGTCAACCCCTGACTGACCCTACTCGCCGAGTCAACTCTATGACTCGCCGAGTTTCTATAATCAGAACTTCACTCAATCCGCGACCTAACTCGCCGAGTCACTCCGAGACTCGCCGAGTCCAACAACTCTGAGTCCACTCGCACACAACTCACCGAGTCATCCCTTGACTCACCGATTCTCGACTCAACCAGGGAATATCGGGACTCTTCGACAAGACTCGCCGAGTCCAAGAACAGACTCGCCGAGTCCAAGGCTATCATCATCCGACTCGCCGAGTTGTTCTTCCAACTCGTCGAGTCCCAGCTCATCTTCAAGCAACTCGTCGAGTCCACCCATGTGACTCGCCGAGTACCACCATTCTGAATCCATTCAGAAGCATTCCAGGCCATGCAAATGATCCAAAACATAGATCCAACCTCCTACAACTCAACCATCACGTAAAGTGGCAATCTTTACGTGAATCCAAAGAGATCTAGGCCTTAATCACTTATAACTAGGGTTTGGGACTTGCAAGCCTCACTAAACACTCCAACACAGGGACTTTCATGCTCTCTGATTCTCCTCCCTTCCAGATCTGAGGTAGCAACCTCAGATCTACCCTCTAGACATCCATTTACATCCTTAAACATGATCCCACAAACCCCAAAATGAAGAAACAACATACAATCAGGCCAAGAACGAGATATTACCTCCAATGGACGCCCCCAACTGAAATGAAGCTGATTCCAAGCAAAGCCCCTTGCCCCAAGCCTTCAATTCCCACAAATTCCTTCAAAGATTACTTCTCCAAGCTTCAATCCATTCAACAATGGATCTCCTCTGCGATTTAGGGTTTCTAGCACTCAAGGAGGGAGTAAAGAGGCTGGGGAAGGAACATAATGTTCCTTATATAGGGCTCAATCCCGAGAATTAGGGTTTTCTCCAATCAGCGCCTACTCGCCGAGTCCTCCTCACTGACTCGCCGAGTTGGCTACTTAGCACGCGACCCAGTCGCGACTCTACTCGCCGAGTCCATCCACGGACTCGCCGAGTCACTCTTTCACAACTTACTCTTTTAGCCCTTCAACTCTACTCTTGATATTTCGGGATGTTACAATTCTCCCCCACTTAAATTAGGCTTCGTCCTCGAAGCCTATGGCAACTCAACTCCAAATACTCCCACGACGCGCCACCTGGCCCTAACTGGACCAGGCTCCTCAAAGCATAACCATCAAACCCGAACTCACTTCCTCTTTCCTTGCGGTGTCCTGACCACCGTCTCAACCGGGCACCGGTTGTACCCTCTGATAATCACACTCAACAATCGAGAAGTACTCGAGATGTATCACTGCTCCAAATCTTTAACAGCCGCTCGACCCATAAGGGCTAGAAAGCCATGAACCATCGGATCCCCAATCCGAATCCCACTTAATCCATTCCGTGCTGACAGAAAGACCCACTCTTCAATCTCAGAACAACTCCCACGAGTTCTCCTCTTGCAATCACAAACGCATGCTGAACTTGCCCAGTACCCTCGGGTTGGGAAAAACCCGATACACTGATGATATCCCCCAACATCCCCCCAGGATGAACCACTAGTACATATCCAATACCCTGATCAGAATCAAGCTGGGAGTCCCCGACTCCCTCCCTGCATTCATCCTGAGACTCTTGGCCCTACTCTCACGGAACCCCTTCCGCGTCCTCAGCAGACATCCCAACATGATGTCATTCCATACCACTGTCACAGACACAATGTTCAACCACCATACTCCAAATCATCCACTCTCACTACTACTTTCACTTCCATGAACCAACACTTCCCCCCCCGGGGTTACATATCTTTCCCTTCCCTTACCCAGGGAAACCACTAGCCAACCTTGCCACTACTCCATGTATCACTCATGCTCTGGATCTGCTCGCAAGGGCCCTCGGGTCCATGCGCTACCTCTCCCCAAGAAATGAGGGTCCGACACCTCCTCCCATACAACAGCTCAAAGGGTGGCATACAAATGCACTAATGATGGCTGTTGATATAGGATAACTCAACTAAAGATAAATACGTGCCGCAACTCCCTCCGAGATCTAATACACATGCCCGAAGCATGTCTTCGAGCGTCTGAATCGCTCGTTCGCTCTGAAGTGTCCTCAGACATCATCATGATCCAAATAACCCACTAATTTCCTCCCCGTGACCACTATCCCGGCCCAGGGACGCGCAAGTCACAAAATTCTCTTTTCCTCATGCGAGAAAATACAATCCAACCGAGGATCGCCTAAACTCTAATCTCTGGTTTCTGCTGCGCATATCCCTTGCGCATCTCACCGCATCTCCCGACAGAGACGGTGAGCCCAATCTCGCCCCTGGTTCAACACCCAGGCTCCAGAACTCAATACTAGGGACACTCAAGCCCAAAACCCTTCCACATCATACACTGATCGGAGATCATTCCATCATCACATTCTCTTGCCATCTAGTGAGTACTACGGCTCCCCGCAGTATCACAACACCCTCTAACTAGTGAGTACTACGGTTTCCCGCAGTATCACAACACCCTCTGACTAGTGAGTACTACGGCTCCCCGCAGTATCACAACACTCTCTGACTAGTGAGTACTACGGCTCCCCGCAGTATCACAACACCCTCTGACTAGTGAGTACTACGGCTCCCCGCAGTATCACAACACTCTCTGACTAGTGAGTACTACGGCTCCCCGCAGTATCACAACACCCTCTGACTAGTGAGTACTACGGCTCCCCGCAGTATCACAACACTCTCTGACTAGTGAGTACTACGGCTCCCCGCAGTATCACAACACCCTCTGACTAGTGAGTACTACGGCTCCCCGCAGCATCACAACACCCTCTGACTCCACTAGTTCATGCTCCGCAGACTATCACAGGTAGCTACCCATACTCGGCTCGAATACACACTCCAGACTCTGGAAGCAATCGACATATCAAAATGCCCACCCTAGCGAAGTTCCATTCTCTTAATAATCTCCCTGGATGCCCATACTCGAAGGGCTCCCACTAGATCCGTAGATACGTGATACACCACAAATCGTTTCAACTCAAGATTTACGAGTAACTCCGAAATAAAGGTATCATACCCGGATACCTTAGAATATCCCAACAGAACATCACAAGATCCTGCCACAACCACTGATTCCCTTACTCCCAATACCTCACGACAATACATTTCCTTTGAATCCCATAATAATTTCTGATATCACACGATGCGCCACTCCAGTGCATCCAAACACTCAATTGGAATACAAGGAAGGCGCTAACCCTTCAGAACACACTGATGATCCTCCGAAACCCTTTCCACTACCACTCAAAATTCAAGCAAGAATACACATCCTAGCCCGGGAAATGGGCTACTCGATAATCGGCTACCCATATCTCAACCCAGAAGTTCTCAACTGCCCATACCATCATTACGAGCCTTCCACTTGAGACGACTCTGACCACCATCAGATTCCTGATCGTTGACCACCCGCCGAGGAGACACCCATCCTTCTCTTAGACATATATCACATGCATTATCTCGCCCTGCACCTTCCTTAATCACCCATGACCCTGATCTCATGAATTCAAGCCGCAGGTTCTGCATCCAACCCCTAACCGCTCTTGCACCAATCTCTGGTTCTCTCAATAAACCACCCAGTTCTCCCCCACTTAGGGTTCGAACCATCACTATCTGACACATCAACAACCTCACGAACTATTTCCACCAGCAATAACGCACCTGCCCCTGGAAAGTGCTACGCAACACCCGATAATCCACTTTAAGGAAATTAATCGATCTCATAACTCTGATCCTCAGATGAACTCCTCAAGAACTTTTCGCCACGACTGCCTCTAGTCGTTCCAAATCTCGTACCAATCAAGTACCAAACAACTCAACTGCTCAATAACATCCCTGGCTCATAGACCGAACCACAAAATCATTGTACCCCTCACCTCAACTCATCAAACATTGCTCCAACACCGGGATCATCCCAAGAACAGGGACCCACTCCCATATTCAGCACCCAACATAGATAGAAAACTCTCTGCACTGTTAAACTCGACTGAACTCCCCACCGATACCACTATAATACATCCTACTATACTCAATTAGGTGTAGTGTGGTCCTCGACTATCTCAGTCCCAACTGTCTATCTGCTCATGACAAATCACTGCCTCGCGGCACACATGCTACCTGATACTCTGGAAGAAATCATCATCAATAACGACCTGCAGGGTTTACCCCCAAACCCCAAAACTAAACACCAGGCCTTTCATGTTCCGCACACGAACATAAATAGCACCACTCACATAGAAGGTGACCCCTCCTTTATCGACTGATTGCTCAACTCAGACCGAAATTCTCCTCTCCCTCTAACTCCTTACCAAAATACTCTGATAGGCTCTCGCCTTCCCCCTCGAGGGACGCCTCTCCAAATTCAATCATGGCCTACAGGCCTAAAACCCATAGCGTCCAATCTCTACCTCATCAATCATGATCGGATAACCAGAGAATCACAAGCATCATTCACTACGAACCATGGTACTCATCCCATGACATCTCTTCTCAATATGCTCCGGTGTATGGTACCCGAACCATAGCATCACTCCTCCATCTACTCCGATGTATGATACTCGAACCATAACATCACTCCTCAATCTGCTCCGATGTATGGTACTCAACCATACATCACTCCTTAATGCGCTCATTAGAATCTTCAGAATACTCCCTGTATCAAGTATGGGTCCTCTGCTTTCAGTAGTACGGGCCCATACTACCTTCCACATCTACCCATACTTTTCCACACGGACTATCCCGGAGCTCCTAAGTAGCTGCTTGACCTTCTCGTTCACCCATTCCATCGCGCGCTCGCTCCCCAGCGAAATTCTCTACCCTGCCAGTGCACTCATCTGGCTAAGGTTACTCCCTAGGCTCTTCTCAGATTCCCACACTTCTCTGCCATCAGCTGCTGAAGAGCTCCTAATGATGCCAGCCATCTACCTCCTGAATATCGTCATATTCGCTTGGTAGCTGACTCCCATCATCGAGAGTTCCACAAAGCACGAAGCAAGCAGCATTCGAGCATCGAAGAATATATATAACTCACTCTGGGTGATAACTCCGCTTGCTCTGCTCATCCTCGGAAGTACCACCGAACTCTGCAACTCTTCCCCTCGCGGGCTCTAACTATTCTTTCTCCAAGTACTACAGTACTCATCTAGGTATCTTCCCTAGATTACTCCACTACTCAAATCCCCTAAAGGATTCCAATCAAATATTCTCACTCATCACATACTCAAAAGCACAACGCATATCACAGCAATTCCTAGGCTAAGGCATCACAAATCAGGCCACTCTACTCCTAATATATGGAATACCTAGCCTGTCTCTAGCATGCAATAATATCTCATAAAGTGCATCATAAATATCTCATAACACAAAAGTAAGGGTATTTTGGGAAATCACCGTTCGGGCTCTGGCTGATTGTACACACTGTTCTTTCTCGTTTTCTCTTTGAACTCTTATTCGCTTTAGAAAATTATTTCTTTGAAAACTTTTCTTACTTCCTCAGTTTGAGTCCAGAATTACCCGAAGGCGCATCCGAATCCCTCAAACCAAGGCTCTGATACCAACTTGTAACACCGTAAATTTCAAGACAAAATTTTATTTTTAAATAATCATTTTATTCTTAGAACACTTGTTAAAAATCTCATTCATAATCAAATTACAAAACATGGCTCCATTTTCACTTGCATAGAAAACCAGGATCCTCCAAAATATGACTCTTGCTCTGGTGTGTACAATCAAGCCGGTGCCGTACCGTGATACTGAAAGAAACCTGAAAACAACATAACACAAAACACTGTAAGCACGAAGCTTAGTGAGTTCCCCAAAATACCACACACATAACACATATAAGCCACTCGAGGCTATAACTCTATGGGTCCGTGCACCCAAACTCTGTGAACCCTCAGGTTCTAACTCTGTGAACCTTCCGGTTCTAACTCTAGGAACCCTTCGGTTCCAACTCTGCAAACATGCACAGCATAAATCACATAGAAATAATGCAGTACAACACATAACATACATAGCATAGAAATACTCTGTCACATAACTCTGGTTACCTACTCAAGGTAAAGTATAGTGAGAAGACTCACCTGGCAAGCAAAAGCAGATATCTCCATACTCGGACCTCGAACTCGCCACCGCCTAACACGTAAGGCAAAACTCTCATGACTATAACTCTCGAGACTAGAATCAATCCTCTCAATGCACCCTCTTAAGGGTAAAAGACTATTTTACCCCTCTCTTGGCCCAAAGGCCACATCGCTGACCAAACCCTAAAAGTCAACGGTCAACCCTTGGCCAAAATCAAAGTCCTCAGTCAAAGTCAACCCCTGACTGACCCTACTCGCCGAGTCAACTCTATGACTCGCCGAGTTTCTATAATCAGAACTTCACTCAATCCGCGACCTAACTCGCCGAGTCACTCCGAGACTCGCCGAGTCCAACAACTCTGAGTCCACTCGCACACAACTCACCGAGTCATCCCTTGACTCACCGATTCTCGACTCAACCAGGGAATATCGGGACTCTTCGACAAGACTCGCCGAGTCCAAGAACAGACTCGCCGAGTCCAAGGCTATCATCATCCGACTCGCCGAGTTGTTCTTCCAACTCGTCGAGTCCCAGCTCATCTTCAAGCAACTCGTCGAGTCCACCCATGTGACTCGCCGAGTACCACCATTCTGAATCCATTCAGAAGCATTCCAGGCCATGCAAATGATCCAAAACATAGATCCAACCTCCTACAACTCAACCATCACGTAAAGTGGCAATCTTTACGTGAATCCAAAGAGATCTAGGCCTTAATCACTTATAACTAGGGTTTGGGACTTGCAAGCCTCACTAAACACTCCAACACAGGGACTTTCATGCTCTCTGATTCTCCTCCCTTCCAGATCTGAGGTAGCAACCTCAGATCTACCCTCTAGACATCCATTTACATCCTTAAACATGATCCCACAAACCCCAAAATGAAGAAACAACATACAATCAGGCCAAGAACGAGATATTACCTCCAATGGACGCCCCCAACTGAAATGAAGCTGATTCCAAGCAAAGCCCCTTGCCCCAAGCCTTCAATTCCCACAAATTCCTTCAAAGATTACTTCTCCAAGCTTCAATCCATTCAACAATGGATCTCCTCTGCGATTTAGGGTTTCTAGCACTCAAGGAGGGAGTAAAGAGGCTGGGGAAGGAACATAATGTTCCTTATATAGGGCTCAATCCCGAGAATTAGGGTTTTCTCCAATCAGCGCCTACTCGCCGAGTCCTCCTCACTGACTCGCCGAGTTGGCTACTTAGCACGCGACCCAGTCGCGACTCTACTCGCCGAGTCCATCCACGGACTCGCCGAGTCACTCTTTCACAACTTACTCTTTTAGCCCTTCAACTCTACTCTTGATATTTCGGGATGTTACACTTCCGAAAGTGTGGAAAACTAAACTCAAGGTACATCGGACCATTTCAAATCCTCGCAAGGATTGGTCCCGTAGCTTATAAACTCTAACTACCTTAAGAACTTAGTAATATACACCCTACATTTCACGTGTCCAATCTCAATAAATGGTTATCAAACGAAATGCTGCTTATTTCACTTGACGAAATGCTGCTTATTTCACAAAATAGAGTCGCATAACACTAGTTAAGGTCTGCTGGAATGCCAAAAGAGGACCTAAGTTCAGATGGGAGCGAGAAGATCAAATGAAATAGAAATATCCACATCTTTTCCCCAACACATAAATCCAGCTTAAAGATCAAATTTCGGGACGAAGTTCCTTCTAATGAGAGGATGATGTGACAACCCTTTATTTCAAATCATTAAAAGTCTAAACTACAACTATGTACAAGTAAATTCACAACCTAACTTGTTGTTATAGGAACTTTAAATTCCAAGAGTGCATACTTATTAAGCCTATATGTAAGTATAAATGCAAAATAGTGTTAATGCAAGCAAATATAAGTCCAATACATAATTTAATACAAGGTTATTAAGGGTATAAAAGTAATTTTCGGTTTGGGAATCTTATCCCAAAACCAAACCGTAAACACATGCTTTTGGAATAAGCAAATCCGAAAACCCTAAATAACGGAATGCTTTACCATAAACCCTTTTCCCTTTGACTCAAAACCGTGAACGCTTTTCCCTTTGACTCCGAACCATAAACCCTTTTCCCTTTTGACTCAAAACCGTAAAGCCTCTTCCTTGTTGACCTTAAGGGGCGAAAACTCATTACTAGGAGTTATTAGATCTGAAAACTCCCTTTAATATATATATTGTTTCATCCTAAAACACTCTTAAATATCTTGATATCTTATCCTAATTCAAGTTCCCTATGTGATAACTCCAGTAACCAATGCAAACATCAACTCAACCTCTTATCTTTTCCTTCATATATAAGCCACTATTAGAAATATTCTCACTTTAACATCCCCAGTAAACAAAAAGCTTCCCCATTATCTCTCAAGTCTCAAACTCATTTCCTTGCATTTACAAGATCCAACTACTCAAGGAGACATTACTTCGAGTTTGATCATAAGCTTTGGTAAGTTTCATATAAGATCCTAGTGTTTTCAAAACCATGTTATGATTATTAACATCTTCACCACACATTAATATGTATTTAAACATTAGGATATGACTACTGTTACGTATTCTAAATCGAAGGTCACCGCTTTTATCTCGATATCCAGTTAAAAACACACATAAGGTGAGTTCATACCCCTACATTTTCATAACTTTTTCTATGTTTTAAGGGGGAGAATACAAGTAAAACACAAGAGACTTGTGTGAATATACAAATTATGGTTTATATTTCATTACGTTTTAAATATCTTTTATGTAAGAATATCAAACATACGACATAACATTATTACCAAATTACAAACGGTTATATGCAAAACATGTTAAAGTGAAACGGTTATCATTTTCAACAAAACAATACCTTTTAAAATATAACAGGTATAGTTTGAGAAATATTCACATTATTTTATCCTTCAGGGCAAAGAAACGATTATATAAAAATATGGTTATTTTTATATACATATTAAATATGATGAAATGGGTAACAATTTCATGCACGAATATTTTTGTTAACAAAACACGTATCTCGTTGGAAATTTGTGAGTCATTCGTCTTCATCGTACCTACCAAAGTTATCCACAGAAGTCATGTTTTACAACAAGAGTCTCCTCCCGGAGAGCGTGATACTTGTGTATAGCTCTATACGGGACTGATGATCCCGCACCCTGGTTGTTAGCTACAGCACAACCGACAGGTTATGGGTGACAAACGCCATATCTTTTCGACACTTGAAGAATGTCGAGGCAGCCAATTCATTAATAGCACGGTTATGAAAACTCACATGATAAACGACGATACGTTATTTTACGTGAAATCAATAATATGCTTATTTTATGTAAATACCCAACTCTTCCAACGGTTTTATTCACAAATAAAACTACATGTTACTAAACTAAGTATGGCATATATACTTGTATCTTTCAGTCTTGGAAATGTAACAAACTACAGTTCAGTTTTATGGAAAATATAGGATTTTTCGGGATAAACACTCTCGTTTTTTTAATCAAACGAATTGCTACTTATCTTATAGAAAATATCGGATTTTCTAGAAACAAACGTGATTTCAACTCATTGAATGGCATATATTTATTTATACAAATGCTTATGAACTCACCAATTTAAATGTTGACACTTTTTCTCATTTAACTTGTATTCTTAGGAAATCAGTAAAACAAATTATCAACAGCTTTTGAAGAATTAACACTAAGGCTTTAAAGAAATCTTTGACATCATAATGTAATTGACATTTTGGTAACATGTAACACATACAATGATGTAACTTTTTCAGTTACGTATATGATGGTTCTGTTTACTTTCTTTACTATTTAATTGTTATGATACTGAACATGACATCCTCCACACCCGAACGTATTCGCCGTTCAGGTTTGGGGGTGTGACAGTATCAATGAGATGTGTAAGTATCACCAATACTTCTATCGGGAATTCTTGAACTACTATATGTATAGAACATAAAGCAACAATTAAACAATTATACCTAGAATACACATTTGTAATGTTCTTATGTGCTAATGTGTTAAGGCAGGAAATCATGGATTTCATTTCAGAAGGTTTACAAGTATAGTTTCATATACACCAATCAAGTAAAACATACATACAATTGTAGGATTTACGAGTATCGGTAAATTGGAAGAACACTTGCACACATGTTACACATACTTTTAGCATCACAAGTATCTTTTGTTAGGTCAGGTAAGACATTTTTACATCTCATTTTTTTTTTAATTTTAGTTGGAAAAAGTACAGAATTTATAAAACCTGGTCAACCAGTCAAAATTTATAATAATACTCTTCGTCATAAAAGTATCAAGTGTCATAACCTGTACAACTCATCAACAATATTATTGATGTATTTTAAGCATTTGTATTCTCAGGATTATTATCATTTGGATAAACACACACGTTGAAGACCCCTAAAATTTTTGATATATGTACTACTTTACACCTATATCATTTTTCAAAAATGTAATAGTAGGAAATAAAAATGTAAACTTATTTCAAAAATAAAATAAGTTTACCTTTTATATTGTTCAATAAATGTGATCCATGACTATGTCGCACAACCCGACATTTCCGCTATCGGCTGGGGGTACGACACATTCTGCATGATTTTCTCCATCGTCTCGTGAATGATTTATGGTCACGTATGTAAGTTATAACCTGAGATTTCCTTGGCTATTTGTGTATTCCCTAATTATGCCTATCATATTGGTGAACAACATTTTTTTGTATAAAGCCTTGAACGGTTCAACCTTTATGGTGGTGTGATAATTGTTGTTATATGAGAACTCTATTTGTGGTACGTGAGTATCCCACGCATTTCCAAAGTCTATTATGCAAGATCGAAGCATGACTTCCGAAGTCTCCAAAGTTTGGATGGTTTGCTCACTTTGACCATCAGTTTGTGGATGGTAAGTTGTGCTCATATCTAAGCATGTTCCAAAGGATCACTGTAGTGACTACCAGAACCTTGAGGTGAACCTATAATCTATTTTAGAGATGATAAAAATTAGGACCCCATGAAGTTTTACAATTTCGTTGATGTATGTTCTAGTCAACTTTTCCATCTTGTATGTTTCTTTGATTGATAGGAAGTGGGCGGACTTTGTCAGTCTGTCAACTACTACCAATATAGTGTCGTAACCGCTAGACTTCTTGGGTAGTTTTGTGATGAAGTCTATAGCAATTTTCTCCTACTCCGAATCACGTATCATGGTTGCTGAAGTAATACTATGGACTTCTTATGCTCTTCTATGACTTTCGAACAAGTTAGACACTTGCCCACATAATTGGCAGTCTAATATTTCAAGTTAGCCCACCAATATCGCTTTTGGAAATCTAGGTACATCTTGTTGGAGCCTGGATGGACGAAATACCTTGTTTTGTGAGCTTCTTCCAAGACTAAGCTTCGTACATCACCAAAGTTTTACATTCAAATTCTGTTTATGAGGTATCGAGTCCCGGTATCCTTGATCTCTAATTGTTTATCCATCCTTCTGAATGCTTCACTTGCAATGTTTTCTTCCTTCAGAGCCTTGAGTTGAGCTACTCATATGTAAGTGGTAAGGTTGGAACAGATAGTCATGGTTAGAGCTTATACTCGACGAGATTTCACTCATTCCTTTTGGCTTAAGGCAACTCCTACCATATTTTCCTTGTCTGGATAATAACAACTTTCACATCCATAACCGTTCAACAAATCAATCCATCTTCGTTGTCTCCTGTATAGTTCTTTTTGATCGAAGCTGCGTTGGAGAGTCTTGTGGTCGGTGAAGATAATACACTTTGTACCATATCGTAGTGTCTCTAAATCTTCATGGAAAAAACTACAACTCCTAGTTCAAGGCCATGGGTAGTGTATTTGTTTTTGTTCACTTTGAGTTGTTGGGAGGCATAACCAATCACATTGTCCCTTTGAATTAATATACACCTAATCCTTGAATTGACGTGTCACAATATACGATGAAGTCCTCGGTTCCTTCCGACAGAGATAGGATTGGTGCATTACATAATATTCGTTTCAATTTTTGGAATGCAGCTTCCTCCTTTTCCACCCATTTGAATTGTGTTTCTTTATATTTTAATGTTGTGACAGACTTGGCTATCTTCAAGAAGTTCTATATGAATCTCCTATACTTGCCAACAAGGCCTGATAATTGGTGCACTTCAGTTGGCGTTTTTGACGCTTCCTAATTCTTGATTGCTTTGATTTTTGTGGGTCCACATAAATCCATTTGTTTCTCACTACATGCCCTAAAAAGTGTACTTCTCTAATTGAGAATTTGCACTTAAAGAACTAGGTGTACAACTTTTACTTTCTCAACAGCTTTTGGATCATTTGTAGGTGTTAAGCGTGTTCTTCCTTGCTTAGCAAGTAGATTAATATGTCATCGATGAACATTACAAATTTATCCATGTATGCTTTGCAAACATGGTTCATGAGCTCCATGAACAATGTTGCAACATTCTTAAGTCCAAACGGCATAACTAGGAACTCATAGTGACTATATCGAGTCCTAAACTCCTTATTTAGAATATATTCTTCCAGTACCATGATTTGGTGGCATCCTAATCTAAGATTTATCTTGGAGTAGTCATTGGATCGTTCTAGTTGATCGAATATATCATCGATTCTTGGTAACGGGTAACAGTTCTTAATCGTTAGTTTTTTTAATTCCTAGTAATCAGTGCTCATCCAAAAGCATCTTTCCTTCTGGTTGATGAACAAAATAGGATCTAAAAGGATCCAATACCATGAGTTGGTGGCATCTTGATCTAAGATGTATCATGGAGTAGTAACTGGATCCTTGTAGTTGATCAAACAGATCATCGATTTTTGGAAGCGGGTAATGGTTCTTGATTGTTATTTTGTTTAATTCCGGGTAATCAATGCTCATCCGAAAGGATATGTCCTTCTTTGTGATGAACAAAATAGGTGCTCCCCAAGGTAAGAGGCTTGGGCTAATGAAGCATTTGTCAAGAAGTTCTTACAGTTGGTTGGATAATTCTTGCATCTCTGACAGAGCCAACCTATAAGGAGATTTTGCTACCGGTGCCGCTCCTATGATTAGTTTCATTTGGAATTCGACATGTTGGTTTGGTAGGATCCCACATAGATTTTTAGGAAACACATTTAGAAATTCACATAAATGAGGTATGTCTTCGATTTCCTTTTTCTTGCTTTTATTATCTTCCTTATGTGATAAGAATGCATAACACTTGCTGTATATGTATTTCTGCACCTTCGTGCAAGAGATGAATTTTAGGTTTTTCCTTGATTTTCTCCATAAATGATCGAGGTTTTCCATCGGGCACGTGAACTCATACAACTTTCTCGTAACATAGTAATTCAACATGATGGGCGGATAACCAATCTATATTGATAATGACATTGAAACTTGCAATTGTCATAGGCGTGAGGTCTATGTGGAAGGCATGGTTATTTAGGGTTAAAGTTCACTTTTCTAAAATTTCGTGAGTGCTTCCTGTCTTCCCATTAGCCATTTCTACTATGTACGGTTCTTTTAGTTTACTAGAATAGTGGTTTGGTAGTTGTCTAAGCTTATGGGCTATAAAAATACTATCAGCTCCAAAGTCCAACATTGTATTTGCATATAAATTGTTATGGAGAAACATGCCAGTCTCCATGGCTGGATCCTGGATAGCATCCCTCGCTCTGATAACATATGCTTTGCCTCGATCAATCCCATCTTGATTTTCCAACTTTGGGAAATTCCTCCTGATATTCATTGCTTCTCCAAACTTATAATAGCTCCTTTGCTCAACATTACCCGATCCTGATCCTGTTTCTTGGTTCATTAAAAAAATTGTCTTGATTATACAATATTTGGAAGCGTGCCCCTTCTTGTTGCATTTTATGTAGCGAAATCATTCGTCTATGTGTTTTCGCTTACACTTGTTACACATAGGGTTTTTCATAGTATAGGTCTGATGTGGTGCCAGTGTTGTGTTTGTTGTTGTTGTTGTTGTAGAAGTATAAACCGTTGGTACCTTTTGCTTCCTCTTTGTCACTTGTTCATCATGCTTCCTTTTGTTTTTTCCAGAGTTGGGAGGTTCCACTTTTGCATCAATGGTTCCTCCACAGATTTTGTTGTTAGTAAAATGAAAGGCTATGTGTTTGGCGTTGTCATAAGTGGTTAGCGTTGATGAGATAATGATGCTCTAGATTTGTGGTACCAATCCCCAGACGTAGCGTTCAATCTTTTTGTATTATGGGCTCACCATTCCTAGTAATAAAAGATACAGTTCAATGAATCTAGCTATGTATGTGTTTTTTTTTTCAGAACCATTCATAGTTAGGTTCCACAACTCATGTTCAATATTTTGCATCTCGTCCCTTGGACAATATTCTTCTATCAGCAATGCTTTCAACTACTCCCAATTCATAGTGTTAGCAGTGCCAATGCCCATAACTTTTTCTTGCTCGTTCCACCAAGTTATGGCAGCATCCAAAAACATGCATGCTGCAAATCGAACATTACAGTCTTTTGGGCAAAAGCTAATAATGAACACTGATTCTATCTTCTAAAACCATCTCTTCAAACCTATAACTCTTCATTACCATAGAAGCTTTTGGGCTTACAATTTATAAAGTCTTTGCAATTACAAGTTCTTTGAGTCTCCCCAAGATCTACATGAGAACTACTGTCCCGTCCATTACTAGTTCCACTGTTTCCTTTTCTGGAGGTTCTATTCTGAACTGTATCGACATTTGCTAACACATTGTGATGCGATTCGCTATTAATTTTTCCAATTCTACGGAGCTCGTAGTTAGACCGCCTCTGGTAGTGTTGGTGGTGGTGGTGGTTATTCAGGTTATGCGGGCAGGGTTTGTCCTCGGTTTACTCTTGCACTTCTTCTTCTAGGAGGCATCTTTTACTTCCTATTATAATACTCCCTCCGTCCCAAATTAATTGTCCACTTTTGACTTTTGAAGTCTTTTTTCTTCAACTTTGACCTTAAATATTCTTATTTATGTTATATATTGCTTGATCAAACTTATAACAATGAAAAAACATTTAAAATACAATCCATTCATATATTTTGCATCAAGTATTATATATCAGAAAGAAAAATATCTAAGGTCAAACTTGAAAAATAAAGACTAGAAAAAGTCAAATGTAGACAATTAATTTGGGACGGAGGTAGTAATTATAAGTGGATATTTTAAATGAATCATTTTGTTATTTTTTTAACATATACATTGTTGAAGCTCATGTCGAAGATGTTGTTCCACCAACTTCAACATTGGCACCTACTTTGATTGTTCAAGTTGAAATGTCTTTACCACTTCCATTGACATCTGCTTTTGTTACTAACTTGATCGAAGGTACAATTCCTCTACCTCCACCGTCGATGTCTACTTCTACAATTGTCACCCCTCCACCTTCACCTCCACCAAGTTCTACTTCTCTTTCCTCACCAACATTTGAAGCAATATAATGATCCTCAAGATAAAGAAGTTGTTGAGTTGCGTAATTTGAATCAAGAGGTAGATGATTTTGACTTTGGTCCTATTCCATTTAATACAGATGTTGAGGATGTTCCTAATGATGCCATAATGTCAGGTTATCAATACAAGATTCTAAATAACAAGCTGAACATGTTATTAGATCTTATCACCAGTTCTTCATCTACTATATCTCCTACTAATGCTCCAAATACTCAAGAATATATGGAGAAGATGTTTTCTGTTCATGAAGGCCAAGTGAAAAAGTATGTGGCAAATGGCCTTGTTGAAGTTAAAGATGCAATTTATATAGCCATTAATTCTTCGGCATCGTATGTTGCTAAAGCCCAGGATATTCTCAAGAAGATCATAAGATTTTTTAGGCAAAGCTTACTTCTGTTGTTGCAATGATAGCTAGAGATCTTAAAGCTTGTAGGGAAGAGAACACAGAGCTTCACACATCTACTGATAAGCTTCTCCTATATGTAAAAACGATTATAAAAAAATATATAATGGATTTCAGTAAAGACTATAGTGAGCATACATCAAAGACTAATGAAAGCTACATGAAGGCTTTTCGAGATATAAAGTCTAGTTTGGTCGTGTTGGGGAAGATAATTCAAATGAAGCATCGTGATCAAATTGCTACTACTCTTACTAAAATTCAACAAAATATTGAAAAGCTTATGGATCTAGTAGTGGATGTAGTTAGATGGATAACCATAATTGCTCCATGATTTTCTCCAAATTTCATGTCATAAGGGGGAGAAAGGGGGTATGGGTGGTGGATTAGAATCAAGATATGGATCTAGTTTGGGAGTTCTTGAGAAACAAACCTCATTGAAAGTTATGGAAAAAGCATTGTTATTTGTAGTTACAACAACAATTCATGTTCAGAATATTCCTGCTATTGACATGAACAAACTTCAAGCTTCAAAAGGAACTATTTTTAGAACGAAACAACCACAGAAGCAAATGGATCATATTGATTTAGGAAAAGGAAAAAGGAGGATGCTATCTAATGAAGAGTTAAAACAACGGAAAAGAGATCATGTTGGGAGAATGAGATATACTTCTAGTATTCTTCGACAAAGACAAAGTGAAGGTGAGGATGATCAGAAAAAGGGAGATGTGAAAAAGTTTTGGAACTTTGAGATGATTGAAAGTTTAACTTTATGTGATCTTCAAGAGTTCAAGAAGCAGCCCAAAGTTAGTTACTCTATTGATAATATAGTATAGAATCAACTTGATTTTCCAGTGTGTTATTTGATGTTTAAATTTCATCAATTAAACCTTCCTGATAACTTTACTAAAACGCCTACTAGCAAGCATATGAAGATTAGATATCATTCGAATCTTGCTCAAGAGGAAGAAAAGGTCTGTTCTTAAAAGAAAGTAGTCAAACTTCTCAATATCGAAGGATGTTTTGTTTGAGATTGCTTTTCATAACTTTCAATTCAAGGTGGTTAGAGGAGATCAAAAGGATTATGAATTCCATTGATCAATCCACATGATTTTGTAATGTTAGTAAAAATCATGTCGAAGCTTAATACAAAGAGGTTCGAAGTCCTAGAATATATGAAAAAACTTTCTCACATATCAAAGAGTTTCTTATATTCTCCTTTTCTCATATGGCTTTTGTTTGGAATAGAGCTTGCTAAAGAGTTCAAGAAGATAGCTCCTCAGCCAAGTACTGCAAAGGAAGGGATTGAAGAATTTGATGATGGGGAAGCCCTTAAAATTCGTAAAGGAATTGTTTGTTTGGAAAACCACATAACAAAGAGAAGAAGAAACAGATTTTCTAAAATGATTTGAAGGAAATATTTTCTACGTTGAAAATCAATAATGTTTTGATAAGCAGGGAGAATTGCATGAAGAACATTGACGAAGAAAAGCAACATATATGATATATACTTAGATGGTATCTTGTGATGATAGATGCATTCAACACATGGTGGGAGAATGTAGAGTTTATGTTGAGTTGTATGTCAAATACTTCGATATATTATTTACATTGTAAATCTTAGCGAGGTTTGTAGTCTATATCAAAGGATATTCTCTTTCAATATATCTATGTATTTCAGTCTGCACTTTTGTATATCCTCATTGATGTCAGAATCACATTGTACATTTTTTAATATGTGATAGAACTATAAAGAGTGTTGTAGTCTATGATATGTGTATGTACTTTCATACCTTTTGAACTTGTACTCTTGACTACTTCGAGACTGAATATTAGCTTAAACATATTTATTTACATCATGGGTTCTTTCTTTTTAATAAATTCGACACTTCATTGAACCCTTATTAGAAAAATAATGGACTCCAGATCTATGTTAGAGAAACAACTCCCATCTTTCTAGGTTTTGGTATGTTTTCAATTATTGGTTTTCTTCTCAGACGTAGACATGTTGTTTTTTTTTTCTTTTTAGAAAGCTCGATAACCAGTCCATGTTGTGATTTTATTCCTACTGTCTATTTAGTATTTATGAAGAGAAAATGCAGGTCTATAATAGACTTGTTTTATTTGGACATATTAAATTATTATACTAATTAATCATAACTTTTCAAAAGAGATGGTAGGATAATTTTAATAACAAATTGTGGATTGATTTGGAAATCAAGTCTCCCAAGATAATCAATGTAGCCTTTCGTTTTCAAAAAATGATTGTTAGTTGTCATACCATCCAACATCTAACAGGAATGTTGAGCTTGATGAGTATGTAAAACTCTTTGATCGACTAGATCTTTATAACAGGCAAATCAATAAAGTGAAAACAGTGATATAAAAACACAAGTATGGATATGAATGAGTCGAATGATTCGATTAACTCAATCCTCAACAGAGCTCGATGAAGAACTTCCGTTGTAGAGGATTCTAGGGTTACAAAAGATAAGAACGTGTACGCTATAAAATCTCTATCAAAATCATTACGTTCAAGAATGCATGCAAGCATCTATATATAATAAACCCTACAACGTACTCACGAATGGATAGGCCCATACCGGAGACAAAACTGGACTAGCTAACGAGCCCAAAGACGCAACACTAATCTGGACATAACAATCTCCCCCTTTGCGTCAATTTGGAGCGAGACTATCATTTCTTCTTGCTGGGTCCAGCTGCCGGAACCTTCTTGGTGGTATCAAAAAGACGAGAGATAAGAGCGATGATTGTCTGTCTGAAGCGAATGTACCACTGGATCATATAATCAAAGTATTTCTTGTCATCAGCTGAGTTTTGCTTGCAACAATGAATAATCCCTAAGACATGTTCCAGGCATGCAGTGGTGTAGAGTTGTTTCTCTGCCAAAGCGAACATGCATTTTTGCCCTTCGTTTCTGGTAAACATAACGTAATTTCTCTTCGGGTCTATCTTCCCCATCTGCATCATGTTGAGATCACTTGCTGAGCCAACAGGAGAAATAGTAGGCTTTTTCTTGAAGACACTCGCTATCTCCTGATCCATCTTGGCGACTTCCATGATGTAGCAGACAAGCATCCTCTTGAAGTGGTTAATGATCGGACCATATTCTGCTTCATTTGTAAGAAGGATGTTGTGCAAAATAATCCAGTCGTGTGGATTCAAGTTGAGAAGATTAGCAAGCGAAATGGCATGTTGGTCTTGGCAGATCCTCTCAGCACCTTAAATCGAACATTGGTGAAGTTTCCTTCTCGATACGGCTTGAGGACCCGAACATTGACTATCTTCTGAGCGCTCCATGTTTGATACTATGGTTGAGCAGTCCTCAGATAGAATTCGACCAAATCCCTGTCAACCTTTGAATGAGGATGAGGGAACTCGGCAATGTTGTCAAAGGCATGGAAAACAAACGCCTTTCGGGTCAGTGGCATGTCGAACTGAGAATCGATAGAATTATCGCGATCTAGAGAGATCACTAGTTCTAGCCACAAGATGCTTGGAGTTTCAATGGCTTCTTTCAGCAACTTCTCAAGAGTCCAAGGAGGAAAAAGAGTTTTCCTACTTTGAAGAAGGTTGTGAGCTTCTTTCTGCTTTCTTTCAGCTTCTTCAGCCTCTCTAGCCACACGAGCGCTGATGTCAGCATCCTTTTCTCGGCCTTGCTTTTTCAAGAGATCAGCGATCGTCTCTTTGTCATCGTCGCTATCTTCAGCAATTTGTTTCCCTTTGTCTTTTACACCCGAACCTGAGGCTTGGCCTGTAGGAGGAGGTTCGGTTGTTTTGGTTGCTGTAGAAGTGGGAGGCGGTTGAGATACATTCTCTCCCCCTTGTTTCAGAATGGACACGAAGTCAAGGAGCCCTTCAATCTTGCTCAGGAGAGAAAGGGCAGGAGCAAGCTTTTCTGCAAGATAACGCCTCACAGAGTAGTTTAGGATCGGGTCATGTGCTTCCAGGATGTTTGAAATGGCTGCGTGGACATCCGAAACACACGAAGACACGATCTCTCTTTCAGATCGAAGAGACTCAATCTCCTTTTGAGAATTGGAGAGTTGAAGACTCTTGACCTTCAGAGCAGTGGTCTTTCTGGCAAGAGCATCCATAAGAGAATTTTTAGCACCAAGATCTTCTTGGAGCTTGGTGAGTCGCTCCTCAATGGTCGCCTTAAACGCGGAGTTATCGTCTGAGAGAGTTTGACGAAGAGCGGCAAATGACTTCAGTTCAGAGGCAACTAAGGTAGCCAGCGTATTGACGATAGGGTCAAGCTTCGTTTTGGTGCTTTCGGCAGTTTCCTGTAAAGACTTCAACAGAGAGGAAGCATCAGTAAATAGTTTTTCGACTTTTTCAGTCGCAGCCTCATAGGCTTTGGTGGATGCAGCAATGGCGGCAGTAGCTAAGCTAAGAGAAACTTCTTGAGCTTTGGAAAAAGCATCAACAATCTTCTGAATAGCAGCTTCAGAGATGGAGGACTGTGATGAAGAAGAAGAGGCAATGAGCGAATCGATCTTCTCATGAAGCTCCTTGAGATGCTTCTTGGTGACCGGAGCATCATCATCGTCGTCACTCTGCACCTGAAACGGACTGTAATAGACCGAATCAAAGGTCATGTCCTCCCCACCAAGAAATGGTTCTTCGTCCTCTGCTGCCTGAGCAGGAGATGAGGGTGGAGGTGAGGGTGGAGGCTCGGTAGTGAAAGTAGGTTCGGGTTATGAAGTAGGTTCGGTAGTGGGAGTGGTTTCGGGTGCTTTAGTAGAAGCCCCTGTATCAGATACATTGGTTCTTACTTCAGCAGTTGTGGTGGTAGCGTCTATAAAAATGGGAGGGGGTACTGGGATGGAGGTAGGTGGTATTTGAGTGGTGGAGGTTATGGGGGGAATGGAAATAGGAATGGTAACTGGTGGAGAAGAGATAGGTGAAGTGGAAACATGAACTTCTGGGGTAGGCGATCATGGAGGAGTGTTGCCACGAGGGGACTCGTCAGAGTCCGAATTATCTTCCTCAGATTCGCTTGAGGAGGAAGCTAAGATCAGCTTTCGCCTGGGTTGGGTTTTTCTCTTCTTCAGCGGAGGGGACTGGGCAGCTTTGGTGGTTTTACGTTTCTTGGGAGAAGGGCCTTTCGCTCCCTTGCCAACCTGCTTGTCTTTGCCTTTTTCATTCTTCTTTCCCCTTGGAGCAGGCTTGTCAGCTTCATGGGTAGATTTGATCATCTCAGGAGTGAGCTCCCTCGGACCAGAGCGACGAAACTCCTTGTAGGTTCTGATGATACGGCTATCGGCAGGAACGTCTCCATACATCGACTCAGGGATGTAGCCAATGAACTGAAACTTGGATGCGTCAGAGACAATTATCTTCGTGGTATGGAAAGTACCAATCGAAGACATTGGAGAACCAACAACAATGGGGACGTGGTACTTGTCCATCACCCATTTTGTAACGAGAGTCCAGAAACGAGCATAGGAGATCTCGGAATGCCGAGATGTAGAAGCCAGACTCTGAATGAGCTGCTGCCATAGGACCGACCCATAGTCCAGGTTGATACCGTTGTAAACACCATAGAGAATCGAGATGAACAGACGACTCGCTCCGTCTGATCCAGCACTGCGTTCAGATAACCCCTTGAACAGCATTGTAAACAACCCATTCCACTGAGGAGGCAGGCACAATTTCTTGAACTTCGTGACCGTTGTCAACACCTCAGTATAACCCATATTGTAGAACATAGAGAATAGGTGGCCCACCGGAATTGATTCAGGGTTAACCCTAGATGAATCAGGTCCAAACCCTAAAAGTGAGCAGAATCGTTGCTTGGAGATTGACGCCTTGTGATCAAGCACGTCGAAGAAAATCCTGTCGACTGACTTGTCGTAATGAGCAGTGGCGAAAATCTGAGATAAGAACTCCATGGGAACAGCTTCAGCTTTGGTGAGAGCTGGAGCAAGCGGCGAGCACTTGAGGCACTCGATAATCGGGAACATGAAGGCATCATAAACCTGAGGAGTAAGATCGATGATCAAACTCTGTTGGGGACAAATCGGCAGAATGTGGGAAGTGGCATGAACTGATGATGAATCCGCCATTGTTGTGAAGAAGTTGGGAGAGATGATGAACAGTAGAATACGTGAAGAAATTCTTGCTCTCTGAAATTTGGGTGCAGTAAAGAGGTAAATAATGGTGAAGATTACCTTTTATACTGTGGCTAAAGGAGAGAGAAGAATTTGTCCCAAGTCTTCGAAGGAAATACGAAGGGTTTTTCGGAAGTGATTGATGTGTGACAATTGTTAGCACCGATGATTACTCATGAGAGAGAATATTCGTCCCGATTCACACGCCTTCCCATCAGGCGTCGTTTTTAAACAAAACGGTTCCACTTCGCACGCCTGGCCTTCAAGCGCCGTTTGAAAATCAAATCGATTGGATTCCCGCCTGAGTCAGCATCTTATCCTTTTAGATTAAACGTCATCGTAAAGCAAAATTGACCACGTGGATCAATGTGAGCCACAACTCTTTTATGACTTCAAATCCCATTTAAAAAATATGCCTTGTAACTAATGACACCAGAATTTTGGAAAATCAAAAAGATTTTCGTGCTTAGTGTGTAAAAGAAAAGGAAATAAAGTAATACAGATAAGGGAATTTGTGATGTCAATAAAGACACGAAACAATGGATCCCGGGCACGAATCTCTTCCTTCAAAGTCAAGAGAGAATTTAAAGTGTTTGTGTGGTTTCCCATTAAATAACGATCAGACACTTATTGAGAAGTGTTGAAAGGCTTCTTTTAATCAGGCTAATTTGGGTGGCTTTCGCTTCAGTTCAGAATTCGTGATCTTGATATAAGACAGTACTCGAACGAAGTACTTGTGAGACCAATGTAGTCTGTTGAACAAGTAGGTTTGAAATAATTTTAGTGGTAATGTTAAATAGTTTATGTAAAATCTCAAAAAAAAAAAATTAAAACTGGATTCCAAGGGAAGAAATGTTATGGGATTTAACAATTTCATAGGAATCACACAAAAGAAAATTAGAGATTTTACTTTCCATCCCCATTGATAAGTCCGCCAATTCGTTAGTGAAAGCTAGAGCAAAATTGATTGTTCACCGTCAATGCATAGTAGGTATTGAATTGTGGGTTTCACTTAGTACGTAGTGACACGAAGCTAAGATCATAAACACAGATGTTGTGTAACCATAAACCTCGTACGTAGTGACATGATTCTCAAGGGTTACATTTATGAAGCGAATGAGATGGAGAAAAGTAGTGTAGATGGTGTAAAGAAAAACCAAAGTACCTCTGTTGTTAAAATAAGGACCAAGCATAAAACTCTTATCTCATGTGAGAAGAGAGTTAGGTAGCTCGTGATTAGAATAAATATGAAAGCGTAATTGAGAAGACAAGGTTTGTATGTACCAAGTCAGTAAGGCTATTATTCAGAATCAGGTGAGGCATTGGACACATACAGCAGCATGCTTCTAGGGACACTTAACTAATGAGAGAATTTCCACACAAATAGCCACACAAAAATAAGAGATAAAAGAAATATCGTACAAATAAAAATAAAAAAATAAATAAGTAAAAAAAATGTTTTTGGTTTTAAAAGAAAAAAATAAAAAAAAAATAAAAAAAATTGAGACACACAAAAAAAAATTTGGAACCGAACCCGAGCATTCGGTCTATTTCGGTTAAAAAAATTTGGAACCGAACCCGAGCGTTCGGTCTATTTCGGTTGCAAAAAAAATAAGTTTGAAAAAGAAAATAACTTTGAAAATAAGAGAGATGAATTTGAGAAAATGATACAAAAGGTTTACAACCAAAGAAACTACCTTTGAGTGATAAGCGAAGAACAGATGATAGGACCGAGCCCGAGCATTCGGTTCATTTCGGCACACATGTGAACCGAACCCGAACGTTCGGTACATTTCGCTTCCGACTATTAAGTTTGAGAAGTAGTCTTTGCTACTGACTCCGATTCCATCATACCTAGCCCTTGTAGAATTTTATTGAAAGATGCTTCAGGAAGAGTTTTGGTGAAGATGTCAGCCAGTTGATCAGTGGTTCGAACAAAGTGAATTTCGATGTTCCCATCTTCCACATGATCCTTAATAAAGTGATACCTCAGTGCTATATCCGTTGTCTTGGAATGTTGCATTGGGTTATGACAGATCCTAATTGCACTTTCTGAATCGCAATATAGTGGGATCTTTTTCATATTGAGTCCATAGTCCCGGAGTTGGCTTTGAATCCAAATCACTTGAGATGTACAGGAGGCTGCTGCGATGTACTCTGCTTCGGCTGTAAACAGAGAAACACATGTCTGTTTCTTTGATTGCCACCTAACCAACTTCCCGTCTAGAAATTGGTAGCCTCCATTGGTGCTTTTCCTGTCTAAACCACAACCTCCAAGGTTAGCATCTGAGTAGGCTTGAACGAAGAAACCTGAGTTTGATGGATACCATAAACCGAGAGAGGTAGTTCGTTTCAGATACCGGAGTATGTTTTTCGTTGCAAGCATATGTGGCTCACGAGGATTCTCCTGAAACCTAGCACAGTAACACACAGAAAACATTATATCAGGCCTGCTAGCAGTGAGGTACATTAAAGACCCGATCATCTAGCGGTATAGCGTAATATCGACTGCCGGTTTTTCCAAGGATGGTGTGAGCTTGGTATTGAATGCCATTGGAACTTTAACCTTTGAGTCTCCCATCATGCCGAATTTAGCAAGAAGAGTCTTGGTGTATGCTTCCTGGTTGATAAAGATGCCTTCGGGTCCTTGTCTAATATTTAAACCAAGGAAAAAGTTAATCGGACCCATTGAGCTCATTTCAAATTTAGTCTCCATCAGCTTTCTGAATTTAGCTGTTAAGCTAGGATTCGTTGAGCCAATGATGATATCATCGACATAGATTTGAACAATCATAAGGTGGTTACCTTCCTTCTTACGAAAGAAGGTTGGGTCAACCGAACCTTGTTTGAATTTTGACATCTTTAAAAACTTGGATAGCGTTTCATACCATGCCCTAGGTGCTTGTTTCAGACCGTAAACTGCCTTGTCCAGAATATAACAGTGATTTGGGTACTTTTCATTGACAAAACCAGGAGGTTGCTCCACGTAAACCGTTTCTTCAAGTTCTCCATTCAGAAAGGCGCATTTCACGTCCATTTGGTAGACCTCGAAGTTCTTGTGTGCAGTATAAGCCAGAAATATTCGAACAGATTCCAGCCTTGCTACCGGAGCAAAAGTTTCCTCATAATCAATTCCTTCTTCCTGGCAGTATCCTTTCACCACGAGACGAGCTTTGTTTCGAATCACATTGCCCTCCTTGTCCATTTTATTTCTGAATACCCATTTGAGACCAACAACTGAGGCATCTTTAGGAGTTGGAATGAGGCACCATACCTTGTTTCTTTCGAACTCGTTGAGTTCATCTTGCATAGCTTGAACCCAGTCGGAATGATCAAGAGCAGTATTTACTGTCTTCGGTTCAACTTTTGATGCGAAAGAATTATACATGCAGAACTCTACTTTGGAGAATAGAGATGTTTGCTTTGCCTTTAGTTGAGATCGGGTGAGGACCTTTTCAGAGACATTACCCACTATCTGAGATACAGGATGATCTCTGGTCTATTTAACAAGAGGAGGGTAATTTGGATCATAGGATGGATCCAATTCAGCATTGACCATTTCTTCCAATTCAGATTGACTATCGTCATCGTAGAACATATCTGAGTTCTCCCCCTTGACTGATGAGCTCTCAGGTGTAGCTGGACTTTCTGGTGCTACAGGACTTTCGGGTGTTGTTGAGCTTTCGGGTGCTATAGGTCTTTCGGGTGCTGTTGAGCTTTCCGGTGGAACTGGAATAGAATTCTCCCCCGCATGTTGTGAGCTCGGTTGTTTTGAAGAAAGTGGATTCTCCCCCTCAACTGAAGCGCCTTGCTGAGGAGGTTCATTTGGAACTTGTTCTCCTTCACCCATTCGTTTGGTGGCATCTTCGACAATTTGCTTTAGATGGTCGACTTTGTTGTCTGCTGCCTTGGCTTCCGAGAGAGTAGCTTTCTCAGGTTCATCAAATAATTCCACAAACTGATCGAACAGATTAGCAATCGAGGCTGTGACTTGACCTGTTTGAGTGAATATCTCTCCAATTGCTTCTTCAGAAGCCTTTAGCTTTTGACGTAGTTATCATCGAAAGTCACATAGTATGTTTCTTCGATCTTCCTTGAACGCTTATTTAAGACCCGGTAAGCTTTTGAAGTAAGAGAATATCCCAGAAAGATTCCTTCATTAGCTTTAACGTCAAACTTGTTACGATGTTCTTTGGAGTTGAAGATGAAGCATCGTGAGCCAAATACATGGAAGAATTTCACGTTCGACTTCCTGTTATTGATGATCTCATAAGGAGTAAGAGAGAAGCGCTTGTTGAGATAAGACCTGTTCTGCGTAAAACAAGCCGCAGCAATAGCATCAGCCCAGAAATATAAAGGAAGAGAAGCGAAACTTAGCATCGTTCGGGCCGCCTCACACAAGAATCGGTTTCGTCTTTCGACAATTCCGTTATGTTGAGGTGTGTAGGGGGCTGAGAAGTTGTGACTGGTTCCTTTTTCTGCCAAAAAGTCTTCAAATTCTTTGTTCTTGAACTCCATTCCATTGTCACTCCTGATGTTGCGAACGACTTTTCTCAGTTGCACTTCAACCTGCTTGATGAACATCTTTAGCTTAGGAGTAGCTTCAGATTTCTGCTTCAGAAAGAACACCCATGTAAAACGTGAGAAATCATCAACAATAACAAGAATATACTTGCTACCGCCAATGCTTTCGATTGATGATGGACCACACAAGTCAATGTGAAGCAAGTCAAGTGGTTCAACAACTTTTGTGTTTATAATGGATGAGTGACTTTGACGACTTTGCTTCCCCATTTCACACGCAGCACACAAATGTTCTCGATCAAACTTGAGCAATGGGAGACCCCTAACATGACCTCCTGTAACAAGCTTGTTGATCTCTTTGAAGTTGAGATGTGAGAACCTTCGGTGCCACACCCAGCATTCGTCAGAATGAGCTTTGGATAAAAGACATATAGCTGGATTTCCTTTGATTGGTTTGAGATTGAGAGGAAACATTTTGCCTTTGCGTTCTGATTTGAGAATCACCCTTTTTGATTTCTTCTCTATGATTTCTGAACCTTCATCGTCAAATGAAACCTTGAGACCGGTACCGCCTACCAGTTGAGATACACTGATGAGATTATGTTGTAGCCCTTCAACGTACGCCACCTTTCTTATTGTAAAGTATCCATTAGTTATCATACCATAACCCTTTATCATTCCATAAGAGTTGTTGCCGAACTTGACATTCCCACCATTCTGAAGAGATCGAAACTCCCTTAGCTCTTCCTCCCTTCCTGTCATGTGACGTGAGCAGCCACTGTCAATGTACCATTCTTCGTCGAACTGCTCGTCACTTATAACCTGCAAAAATTAAGCAGATTTAGGAACCCAAAGTTTCTTGGGTCCACGTGAGCCTTTCACAAGAACAGGAATAGTAAGAGAAACATCAACAAGATATGTTCTTTTTATCAATGTTGTTTCATCTTTTCTTTTAATGGTAAACACTTTAATTTTGTTAGGGTTAGCAACAGTTGGTATGATTTCGGGTTTTGGTGTTTGGGCCTTAGACTGCTTTCGGTTTTCCTAGACTGAGGAAATCTTTGATTTTCCTTTCAAGTTCGTTGAAGAATTTGAATTTTGTGCACGAACGGAATTGGGTTTACAAGAGAATTGAGAATGAAAAGAATTAGAATGGGAATTTCTTCTGACTTGTGGTTCAAAATGACCCTTTTGTTTATGGTCATTGGAGGGACCGAACCTGGACCTTCGGTAGCTTGTTCCTTCGTTACCGAACCTATCCTTTCGGTTGTTGTTGCTCTCGGAACCGAACCTAACCTTTCGGTTCTGTTCCTCATGTGGCCCGAAAGCCTTTTTCTCTGACTTTGAATTTCTATCATGATAAGAGAAATGATTGTTTTGAGAACGCCAAAACTGCTTTCGCTCAGAGAGATTCTTTTTATATCTTAGGTTTCTCTGCTACTTTTGATTTTCCACCTGTTTTGGCTGTCTGTGGATGTTAGCCTTTTGCCTTAACTTCTTGACAGCTGGTTCGCTCTTCGTAGATGAGGTTTCGCTTGTGGAGGTGACTTCTTCTATAGGTATTTCTTTTGTACCACTTGTGCTTGGCGTGTCAAAGTTGTCAGGCTTATTCAGCGGCTCTGGAACATATCTTCCTTTAGTTTTCCATGACGTTCGCTCTGACAGACCAACTGTTTCGTCGACATTATCTATAGGAGCTGACCAGAAGAACTCATCACAACCATCTGCGTTATCTTCGTTCACTATGGCAGTGAGTTCGGTTGTTTGATGCTCGATTACTCCTGTGACCTTATACACCTGATTTGGAGTAGTTCTAACCTTCAGGTACACAACAGCCTTTTCTTCAAGAATCGGGGACTTATTTTGGGACAAACGAGCGAACTCCACAAAATTTTCAGAAATTAGATTTTTGTGGTTTTCGGGTTCGCTCTTGACAAACTCAGAACAGTCGACTACATCCTCTATAGAAATTTCACTCATATCATCGTCCTAATTAAGTTCAGATGCGTTTTCAACATCAATTTTATTTTCTGAACTCAAATTAGCACTCAACGAGTCAAATTTTTGTATGGTTTCGGTCCTTAGTTTCAGCTTATCGTTTTCATCCAAAAGATTTTTCAGCATGTCCTTATGGTCTTTGGACTTTATAAAAGATTCTATTTTGTCCAGACCATACATGTAAGTGGGATTCACATCATCAGACGATACAACACTTTCACAGTTGTATGCCTCAACATCGATTTCATCCTCCTTAAACTCAAGGAAGGGTAAAATCATGCGATGTATTTTCTGCCCTATTTCACAATTCAGATGCAGTTGAGTAATGTTAGCATAAAGTCTTTTATCAATCAAATAAAAAACATTTCTTTGTTTTAAAAGTTTCAAATTGTCTCTTTGTAAATAAATGTTTTCATCCTTAGACTTAATCAGCTTCGACTCCTTCTGCTCAATCCACATCCTTCGCTCCTCACTCTTGGATGACACCCAACTTATTTGGTCAGTTAGGTTAGAATTGGTGACCCGTGTTTGAGTTAAACAACTATCCAGATTTGAGATTCTTGAATTTAGGTTATTTAATTCCTTTTCATATGATTTATGTGGAACTTTGAACGAGATAAAAAGAGATTGTACCATCTTGATCAACTCATCAAGCTCATTGATCTGCACACTGAGAGGTTTTGCTGTGAAGCATAAGTCCTCTCGCTCCTTGGTGTCCTTATTTCCACCATCTGCATTGTATCCCCTCATGTGAGATACGTCAATCACCATCAAACACTTTCCGCCGCTTTCACCGCCTCTTGCGACATACGCCTTTCCATGCGAAGGCTTTCTCACCTCATCATCTTCTGAGTCCGTTGACAACACCTGCACGCCACCGAACTCGTCATCCTCTGTCGAACCCTGTACAATAAGAGCATTCCTAGAAGGGTTAGTAGCAGCTTTCTTCCTCTTGATCTCTTCCTGCTTTTTCATCAAGACAGCCTGTTCATCTTTCTCCTCATCCTTTTCTGCCATTTTCTTCAAAACACAGTCTTTGGCATAATGATTCTTTCCTCCACAGTAATAGCAGTTGACACCAGAATCTCCTTCAACCTTCGCCTCTTTCTTTGGTTCCTCAGTCTTCGGCTCCTCCCTTACCTTTTCTGAATTGTAGCTTCCCTGCCAATTTTGGTTTTTATTGGTAGGAAACCTCTTCTTGATGAACCTTTTTGGATTGGACACCATCATAGCATAATCTTCTGAAGTAAGATCGTAGTCCTCCAGGTTCAGATCTTCATCTTCTACTACATTCTTGCTTTTGGACAGGAGGGCCAAGGACCCAAAACTTGAGACCACATTCTTTTCTTGCATCACAATCTTTTCTTGGGATTTCAGAATCCCCACCATTTTGGCCAATGAATATGACTTGAACTGCTCATGAGCTTTAACTGTAGACACAACAGCTCTCCATTCAGATCTTAAGCCATTCAAAAAGGTGACCTTCTGTTCAATCAGCTTTCTTTCGATATCATGTTTGATCATCTTGCTAAGAAGATGATTGAAGCGATCAAACGTCTGAGTGACGGTCTCATCAGAATTTTGCTTAAATTCTCCAAACTCAGACAAAAGCAAAGTCTGAATACAGTGCTCTAAATCTTCATCTGTGGAATACAGATCTCGCAGCCTATCCCAGATTTCTTTAGCGGTATTGCAGGAACTCACCAACCTAAACGTGTCAGATTGAAGAGCGAATCGGATCAGTCTTAATGCTTTGATGTTGCACTGAAACTTCTCCTTTTCGTCTTGAGCAATGTCTTTTACACCTTTTAACAGATCGTTATACTCTTTCTGAGTTTTAATGATTCTGGATGTTCCTGAGTGAGCAAATGGTCCAGACACAATGGCTTCGCAAATAAGATACCCATTATCTTCAGATCCGATGACATAGTCTTCAAAATGATGAGCCCAAACATCGTAATCCTGGGTGTAAAGAATAGGAATCTTCTTCGTTGATCCAATACTGTTTGAGATGTTGATAGGATTAGATTGAGAATCGTCCATGCTTGATCGTTTAACCTGTTTGAAAGATCAGACCTGTAATATGCAATATTAGGGCAAAACGAATAAATACTGAGATACGTCAATTATGGAGTGATGGCTCAATAAATATCAGTTAATGTGGAATAAACCCTAATCACTTCTTTCACAGAAGAGATGTGTATGAATTACACAGCCTCCTGCTCTGATACCAATTGATGAGTATGTAAAACTATTTGATCGATTAGAACTTTATAACAGGCAAATCAATAAAGTGAAAACAGTGAGATAAAAACACAAGTATGGATCTGAATGAGTCGAATGATTCGATTAACTCAATCCTCAGCAGAGCTCGATGAAGAACTTCTGCTGTAGAGCATTCTAGGGTTACAAAAGATAAGAACGTGTACGCTATAAAATCTCTATCAAAATCATTACGTTCAAGAATGCATGCAAGCATCTATATATAATAAACCCTACAACGTACTCATGGATGGACAGGCCCATACCGGAGACAAAACTGGACTAGCTAACGAGCCCAAAGACGCAACACTAATCTAGACCTAACAGAGCTCAATAGATCCAAAAGCTCTCTCGTCATGCCATAGTTTAAAACAATTCTATAAGATTTTTTTATGTCACATGCATCCATGGATGACACCTTCTTCTAAGTTGATGGGAGCATAGATTCCAACATTACGCATGAAATATCCAGATAGCCAATGAGGTTTCTTTCATAAAGATCATTCTCAACTTCGTTAGCTCCTTGAGCTAGTATTTTCGGGATCGGTACATCAAGCATGTAGAGATTTCATGCTTCCATAAGAGTAATATTTAGGTTACTAACAAAATCAAGAAAGCTAATGCCCATCAAGTTACTTGTTAAATATGACTCGAGCATTTGGATCATGTTCATGGAGCATTTAGATCATGTTCATGGAGCGTTTGGAGCACTTACAACTCAAAGGAGCACTTAGGGTTCATGGAGCATGTGACAAAGTAATGGCTCATTTGAGAAAGGAATGGATCGTCTGATAAAGGAACATATCAAGTGCCAAAGGAACGGATTGTACCGAAGGGACTTTAGAGCACCTGGAAGAGGTTTGGAGCACATAGAAGTGAGATGGAGCAACAAGGGAACCTTGTTGCGACATATTTTGAAGGAATGGGCTAAGAACGATGTTGTTGCGCTAAGGGCATTCCTTCTTGTGCCATTATACTCCCTCTTGTGCCATGACGGGTTCCTCTTTCACAATAAGGATCCCTCTTGTGCCATGAGGTACTCTTGTTGAGCCATGGAGTATGTTATTGCACCGTGCATGGCCTTGTTGTGCCATGTATGCTTCGATTGCGCCAAGGTGGTGTTGTTGCTCCAATCTTGATGTTCTTGTGCCACACTTGCAGCCTGTTGCACCATCCATACACTTGTTGCGCCATCATGGTGTAAGTTGGACCATATTGGTCCTTGATGAGCCAAGTATGCAATTGATTCCTCTATGATGCTCAAGAATGTTCTAGAAGATGTTGTTGGATAAGGTGTCTAAGTCCATAACTATATTTGAGATGTACTTGACCCGACCCGATATGGTCCATTTGGGTTGCACTTCACCTGAACAATTTATATGGATAATCTTTTGAGAATAGTATAAGTTATGATTTATTAATATATTATATTATTTAATTAGTATTGATCTAAAATTAATTTAGAATTAATTTAGTGATCAAAATTGTGACTAATTAAATATTGGACTCTTGTATTTATATAGTGTGGGCTAATGCTTATTTGGAATGGGCTAGGCTTGCATGGTAAGTCCCTGGATAATCCATGGAGCTTTTACCCATGGATCTCATGGAAATCAAAGGTCATGGGTATTAGCATTTACATGGATGTAACCCTAATCCACCACACTATATAAAGGAGTCCTTGGCACTTGAAATCAACTAGTTTTTTGTGTGAGAACTAAGAGGGCCGATTTCAAGAAGAGTGCTACTATTCTCTCAAGTTTCCAAGGTTTGTGGTGATTTGTGACTTCCATTTGAGGCATCCACATTATTGGTGCTAGGCTCTCAAACTCCAAGCAATCAACCACTACTAAAAGGTATGTAACTCTACTAGCTTATTATGTTTTAAAAGCTCCCCATGCCATGCTAGTTAGGTTAAGAACCTTGGAAAAACAAATTTGCATGTATCATAGTAAAACATAGATCAAAGGTTTCTAGGATTGCATGTACACCATACGAGTGTTATACTGCTCAACACCCAACAGTTGCATGGTGGAATATGATTGGCTTCCTCCATTAATGGGCCTGTGAGCCAATTCGCTTGGCCCATTAGGGTTTTAGGTCTGATCCCTCAAATATAAATAGGGATGCATGCTAGGTCATTTTGTATCTTGAATTCTAGAGTGATAGGCGAATCTTTATGTAATTGTACTTGTAACCCATGTTTGGGAGCTCTGAAATAAAGAATACTCCCCTCCTGCATGTGAACGTAGGTCACCTTGACCAAACCACGTAAATATTGTGTCTTGTGTGCTTATAGTTTTGTTGGTTATCCACCTTACTTCCTAACAAGTGGTATCAGAGTTGCGGTTTGTATTCCTATGACAGAAGATGTCTACTCACAAGTTTAATTTGGAGAAATTCAATGGTTCAATTGACTTCAACTTTTGGAAGGTGAACATTAAGGATATTTTGGTTCAACAAGGGTGTGCAACGGCACTGGAAGGAGAGGCAAAGCTGCCAAAGGATGTTGCGGATGAGAAGAAGGTGGACATTCTGACGAGGGTACATAGTGCCATTCTATTGAGCTTGACCGATGAAGTACTGAGGGAGGTCGTGGATCAAACAACTTCTTTTAGTCAATGGGATAAACTTTGTGAGAAGTACCAGAAGAAATCACTAACTAAGAGGTTGTATCAGAAGCAAAGGTTGTACACTGTAAGAATGTCTGAAAGTACCCAAGTTAAAGATCATTTGGATATCTTCAATCATATCATCTTGTATGTACAAGAGGTTGATGTGAAGATTGAAGATGAAGATCAGATGATCATTCTCTTATGTTATCTTCCTAGCTCATATGAGAATTTCGTTGATTCCATGCTCTATGGTAGGACAACGATCAGTGTGAATGATGTAAAGGACTCTCTGATGTCCAAGGAACTAAAAAGAAAAGTTTCAGTTGGAGAGGAAGTGTCAAGTTCCATTTTGTTCGCATGGAGAGGAAGGACAGAAAAGAGGAAAGGGGGAACAGAGAGAGATCACATTCTAAATCAAAGTCTAAAGTTTCACCAAACACAAAAGTTTATAACTGTAAGGAGAAGGGACACTTCAAGTGAAATTGTTTGCACCTGAAGAGTGGGAAGTCCAATAGTGAATCATGCAGTAATAACATTGTTGTTGTGGTTTAGGAAAGTTCTGATCAATGGGACGATGGTGATGTACTGACTATGAGTACATTTAGTTTTGTTGATGCTTGGGTCTTGGATTCAGGAGCATCCTATCAAATGACATATAATCGTGATTGGTTCGACTCCTTCAAACTGTGGGATGGCACAGTCAATAAGGGTGATGATTGGGTGAGCAGTATCAAGGTAGTGGCATAATGCAGATCAAGATGCATAATGGTATGGTCAGGAAGTTTGAATGTTGGTATGTTCCAGAACTTCAGATTAATTTAATTTCTCTTGCCTCATTGGTTAAGAATGGGATGAGGTACGCTGGTGAAGGTGACTCGGTCAAAGTGACCAAAGGTTCTCTTGTTATAATGAAAGGGAAGATGAATCGTGTACGGATCTATATCCTAGAAGGCATTACGGTTATGTCAACGGTGGCTTTCTCCCAATCCTTAAATGAAGGTTTTGAAAAGAGGGAGTTGTTGAAGGGTTTTGAGCACTATAACAATCCTATGGTGCACATACAACCCTAAATGATTTGGATCTAAGTTTTCTCAAGTTATACATGCAATTTTCATATTATCCAAAGCATGAACCCAACTAGCATACAATTTAGAGATTTACAACACAAAACAAGTTAGATGAATACCTCTTGGTTGTAGCTAGGATAATTTGGGCTTTCAAGAGCTTAGTACCTCAAATGTGATACCTTTAATAAGTCACAAACACCAAAAGCAATGGAGGAATATGAGAGAGAGGTTAGGAGGCACCCAAAAACGGCTAGGGTTTCTTCTTGGAAGTCTTGGCCAACTTTTGGAGTGCTAGGGGTTACATTTATAGTGTGGAATTCCTAGGGTTTCAACTTGTAAACCCTAATTCATTCACTTAGGCCTTTAATCCAATAACTCATTTGATGGGACCTTTGGACTAACTCTTCATGGACTCTCACATAGATTTAGTCCATCCCTAATCAACATGGATCATTAGCCCAAACAATATGTATTACTGATTTACCTAATCAGTCCCCATTAATTTAATGAGTTTCTTTTGATCACCAAATTAATTCCAAAATAATTCCTGATCAATACTAATTAAATAATATGATATCTCAATTAATATATTATTAATAAACCACAAATAACCTCTTTCTCGAATATCCATCCTATCAAATTGCTCCGGTGAAGGAAACCCAAAAGGACCATGCTACTATCGGGTCAAGTACATATGAATTATAGTTATGGGCTTTGACACCTAATCGAACAGTCTCCCACTTGGATAAGTCTGATAACTATTATTGCAAGTACAACTTCAGAATCTGATTAGCAATCGTAGCTCTTAAAAGCAATTGTCGAACTCTGATCTTATGAGTAACGCGTCCTTTAGATAAGGGATCAAATATTCCTCCAGTCTACAAGATATGCTATAGACATGAGACATGGAATATAATCGTTCTCTATGTCCAAGTTATGTTTCCCGATTTCTGATTTATGATGACAGACTAATTGAACAACTCAAATCAGTCCAGGCTTGGCCAAGCGCTTAGGGTGTCATCACTAAATCATAGAGGGGACCACAGATATCGCTTTTATCCCTCTTAGGGTAAGAGGAATGGATAAACTTCGACTCATATGCTTGATCAATTTACTCATAGAATCACACACAACAATATGTTTTATAACACCATGTTACTTGTGCATTTACGTATCATCAATGTGCAACCGACTTGTAAACTATAACTCATATGTATTCATTTCAAGAATATAAGATATTATCGTCTCACAATAACTTATGATAAAATCCATGAAGTGATTCAAATGAGCGTTGGTTTAATCCAATACTCAAATCTTATTAAAGGTGTACTCATGAACACTGCAGCAAACTTGTGCTATGTCTAAACAGTTAGACAGTCTACAGTCGGATTCATGATAGCCTTACCTCATACTTACTTCCAAACTATGATTGATTGTGGATGTTTGAATAATCTTATTATTCGAGAAGTAAAATATGTGAAGTGAAACACAAGAATAATCTAATCCAATATCTGAACACTGTTGAATATAAATAAGACACTTATTATTTAATCACCATATTGATTACACATTATTCTTTGTATAATGTTTCAATTTAATACTTGAATTAAAACAATAGTTATCCCATGCTCCAAGCATGCACATTATGTTTACCTATGGTCCTTGCTTTGTGAAATAAATCAATTGAACACATTTACAATGATGCTCATATCTTAATTCCAAATCCTTGTTATAAGTATAAGAATACCAAATTCTTCCACGATTAGAATTTTGTTAGATCTAAACTTACAAGCAGTATTTCTTTCTTAATGTCAAGGCACCAAAGTCACAGAGACTTTGCCAATGATATTATAAAACATTCCAATGCAGATTTGTTACAGAACAATTCCATGGAGATGAAGTAGTCTCACAATCAAGGTACGTTCCTTGAACTTCCTTCTCGCATAAAAGTTTCTAACTTACACATAGATTCTTAATTTCCAACTATCATTATGGAAACATTTCCATAATTTCCATATGACTATCCACTCTAAATAGAATCCTATCTATTCAGAATCATATCAATATGGTCCATCCATTACTATATACTTCCAATTGTCCACAAGCAACCAATCTTCGGTAAACTTTAGATTTTCCTTGGCAATTGTTTAATAATTTTAGTCATATCAAGTTTTGGTCCTTTTTTCCTCTTAATGCCCTAGACATTTGGAAAATCGGAGTACGCAAATATTATAACATATGCAATCGATCCTAAACCCGAAGCATACGGTATATGATTCACAATAAATACATGATACTTTACCAATCACTCGTTATAATATTTCTATAAATGGAATTTTCAACGTTGAAACATTTCAACTTGCTATTCATATATACTCATGACAATTTTGATTAATACTTAAATCTAAACTTTTAGATTCGGAATAAAGTATAAGTATCCTCTCCCATACTATAGCAAAACAAATTTTCAAACTCTACAACTTTGCCAATCAAAACTTGTTTCCTATAAATAGCATTGCTAACTCGCAACACCTTTCATAATGATTATGCTCCCACTAGCAAAATAATTATGTCCTTACTAGCATAAGACTTATGGTTCCAATAGCTTTGACATGTGCCTAGAAATCAGTTGGACTTCTAGAAATCAATACATATTGACTTTCATACCAAAGTTCAGATTTCTGATACGTGGTGCTTCGATAAGTCTTTATCTAGACTTCTCAAGCTAATACACCATACATTAGATACCACAAGTGTGTGTTTAAACCTTTCAGAACTTAAGGCAATAATTCTGAATGTTTAAACTATTTGCCATTTATCACAATTAGAACTATGAAAAGGGATGTCATAATCATATTTGAATTTGAGAACGCAAACATCACATCTGCTAACTCTAAAATCTACTAGCGTATGCATTTCCTTACAATCATCTTCATGAAGGAGAGAAACCTTTTTCCACTTAGATTTTATAGTGTATGTGTTCCTATCCATGTGAATTTTTCATAACCATAATCACAAGACAAGGTTTGTGACAAATCCAAACTCATATGGACTGAACTTCTTTAATCTTAATTTCTTGCCATCTAGTAGCACAAGGGCCTACCATTTCTTCCAAGTTAATAAGCAGCTCACCCACACAGATTAATGTACTTTCACTAATCAAGGTGCTTTGCCTTATGCGATCAAATGAGGACTCATAGAACTCACATGCATAGTCAACTTGACTGGAATGGCATAGAAACAAGAATGTGTCAACACGATAGGTTACAAACCTCAAGTCGTGTGTTAGTGATAAACAATAGGTTTATTCTTGATTATTTCATGAAACTATTCAAGATCATCATCACTCCCACTAACCTCTTGACATATAAGATTCTCTTGTCAAGAATTATTCCTTTACAAACAAATATTCAAGAGTTAGTATGGGTTCTTATCAAGAAAAACACTTCATTTCCCAAGTACCAAGATTTTCATACATCACATGACTCAAATCATATGATTCCAAGTTTCTGTCCAATTGAAAATCGGGCAATGAGAATCTTTCCTTACTTAGAAAATCACGACACTACCAAAATCGATATAACTAAGAATCAAAAAATTTCAACATTGCTATCAATGGAAACATATAAACAACAATTTTCACAAATGTCATTGCAAGGAAATAAAAAATAAGATAAGATCAAAATTTCCTTTATTTATAAAATTGCGAAAAACTTGTCCTTGCAATGGCAACCCGAAATAAGATAAAATAAGAATAAAACTTGTCTCGTTCAAGAAGCTAATTTTGGGACAAAATTCCCTCTGACGGTGGGATAATGTGACAACCCGAAAGATTTGGATCAACCAAGGTCTAAATTGTTGCCCTATTACAATGAAAACCTTGAAAACCATTAGGGCATAAGTGCATGTATATGGAAGTATACACTTTGGAAGCCACATGTAAGGTAACCTCTTGAAAGTAAGCAAGTTTATCAAGGCAAAACTAGACAAATGAATTTGAATAAGAATCTTGGATTAAAAGATTTTCTATTAGTATTTAGCCTAGTCTCCCACCTACCTTAGAACGTGGAAAACCATAAGAACAAGGACTTAAGCTAACATATACGGATATACATATGTGTAATAAGCTTTGTGGAACCATGATTGAATGCACTCTTGTCAAATTCAACAATATAGCACACCATAAGCATTTCCCTTATGAATTCGGGCATAGAAATCCACCTACGCCGAAAACTACCCTAATGGACTAAGGTTTGGCCGTGAACACCTTTAATCGGCCATGGTTTGGCCATAAACACCTTAAGGGATCCATACTTGGGCGTAAACACTTTAGGGAATCAATCTATGGGCATAAACACCTTAGGGAATCCATGTTAGGGCGTAAACACTTTAGGGAACCAATCTTTGGGCGTAAACTACCTTAGGGAAGTAGTGTTTGGGCAAAAACTCCTTAGTGGACCACACCTTGGGCAAAAACCCAAGGGAAAACCCACCCTAGGGGCGTAAACACATGTGTTTACACAATGCTTGGATGTTTTAAGATGTTTTCGGATTAGAATAGAGTAGAAGCAAACATATTGAATTTAAGATGTGATGTCTTTTACCATTTTCCCATGCATTCACAAATCTTTACATATTACCCAACAAACTCCAATGGCTTAACTAACAGTCCTCCAAGTAAATTTCACATCAGCCTCACTTCTCTTATTTAAACAAGAACCTCCTTGTTAAACCTCACCATTCCCTCATTTTGCTCTCTGATTATTTCATGCTCCTTCACTTCACTTAACAAACAATTCATACTTCCTCAAGAACAAGCTTAGGATCTTTCAAGCTCAACATTTTTCCAAGTATAATCCCTAGATCCTTTTAAGGATTTCGAGTTTAGCTAGTGGTTTCACATAGTATTTTGTTTATTTCGTCCTATTTATATATAATATTATGTGTTAATATTCTTAGGATATACTATGTTTCAGAGAGTTTATCAAACTCTTCAAGTGCTTAGGCTTGACAACTTCTCAACATTTCTTCAAATTGAAACGACCCAACAGTACGACCCAAAAATTTCGTTTTTCAACATAACCAAAAACCATAATCTGAGTGTCATATCATAAACCATACATGATGTATCTCAAAATCATAATAAAACACTATGCGGAAAACTGTATCATATCCATGTTATATAAAAATCAAGAACCAATCAACTCCCAGGATAAAAGCTGAAGCTGTGGTGTGTGCGATGCCATCATCCCGAGCTCCTCTCTCTACAAGCGGAAGTACCTGAAACAAAACTGAAATTGTAAGCACGAAGCTTAGTGAGCTCCACCAAACTACCACATACCATACAATACATATAAATTCCATACTGGGCCTTACCCACTGCATCAGACCGAGGTCTGGAACTAGCTGCATCGGACCGAAGTCCGGAACTGACCGGGACCTTGTCCCCTGCATCGGACTAGAGTCCGGAACTAACTGCATCGGACCGGAGTCCGGAACTGACTGCATCGGACCGGAGTCCGGAACTGACTGCATCGGACCGAAGTCCAGAACTGACTGCATCGGACCGAAGTCCGAAACACATAACACGGATATGCTTGAATCACAAAGACGTCAAGCCAGCTAGCTACTACATCAAACTAAAGACCGTACTACTGATAATTACACGGGCCGGCATTGTGGCCGTAGACCCGATCCTACTGAAGGGAGACTCACCTCGTGAACTAGCTGCTGAGTGAATAGCTCTAAGGCTAACTGCTGCTGCTCCGGTATCTCCCCGGCTACAAGACCATAATCACACTCAATCAAATGCTAAACACTGCACTGGGTAAAATGACTCTTTTACCCTTGGTCAAAGTCAACTCTCTTCGGGCTGACTCGCCGAGTTGGGCCACCCAACTCGCCGAGTCCTACTCTCACTTCTCAGTTCTACACGCTGCTACTCGTCGAGTGTGGCATCGACTCGACGAGTACCCTCTTGATCCAAGAACTCAGACAATCTTCATCCGACTCGCCGAGCCATATGAACAAACTCGACGAGTTGTTCATGATCCTAAGAAGATTGCCTTGGACTCGCCGAGTTGTATGAACAACTCGCCGAGTCCCTTCATCACTGAGTCTACCCTCAACTCGCTGAGTCCACTCTCTAACTCACTGGATTCACTCGACACTGATCAAAACGAAGGAATCGGGGACTCGCGACCCAACTCGCCGAGTCGTTCTTCCCGACTCGCCGAGTTGCCGCCATGCAACTGATTTTTACTCGATTTTGCTTGAATCCAACACATACAATTGATAGATCTGAGTCCAATAAGCTGATTTACCACGTAAAGTTTCCAACTTTACGTGTACAACCTCATGAATAAGGGAAATAAGGCTAAAATATGCACAAAATGGGTAGATCTATGATTAATATGCAAAGTAACTCCAAAAAGGCAGTAGATCTGGGCTCTACAACACCCCATCATTCAGATCTAAAGATATCTCGACTTATTAAGGCATTCATGCAAACATAAGGCTTGGAAAAAGCATCAACTAGATCCTAGGAGGGCTCTAATGGAGGTTTAAAGCATATAACAAGAGGGGAAATCCGAAAATACCTCAAATAACTCAGATTTGCCCTTGGATCTTTGCACTGCAACTCTTCTCCTTGCTTCTTTCTTCTTCTCCTTCTTCACACCTTCACAAAATGGCACCAAAAACACTTATAAGCTCTCAAGGGAGGATTAGGGTTTTCTCACTGTGTTCTCAGGATGAGGGAGGCGAGAATGGGGCTATAAGGTGACTTAAATAGTGGGCAACCCGGGGATTTAGGGTTTCTCCCAGACGGGCAGACTCGCCGAGTCCAGAATATGGACTCGCCGAGTCGCCAACTAACACGTGCTCGAAATCCCGCCCCTACTCGGCGAGTCAGGCTATGAACTCGCCGAGTCCCTTTACAAAACTCCAAAATAAATACCAAGGAATCATCATACCGGAAACGGGTCGTTACACAAATCATCCACCAAACATAACCAAGGTGAGCTTCATACCCCCATCTTTTCGTGTTTTCCTTATTTTCAGTGGGAGGATACAAGTCAATATCGTTTAACCATTGGATATTAGCATGTAATTATGTGTTATGTGTTTAACCTTTGGGTATTGCATGCATCTTAAATATGGTGTTGACAATCGAACAACAATTTGTGAAAAAGAAATTTTACCCTATGTATCATCATAAAAATCCACATATTTTGACTCAAAACTTTCAAACCATTAATAAAGTAGAAAAACGTAAACACGTGATTTGATATTTTACTCAAAATAATTATGTTGGCAAATGGACTGTAAACTTGTATTCACATTTTTGATGAGTTAAAACCCAAGATATTGTGTCATTTTCATACCAAATGTTACAACTAGTTACCTTTATGATGACCATTTTTATAAAAGGGTTATAAATAGTTTACTGAAATAATGTACAAAACAGTTCATAACCGAAATATTTGTGTGTCATAAACTGTCCATCATAAAACTCTTAGAAACACAAGTGATAAGTTGTATGTCATAAAGCTATAAAACGCGTGTCATAAAGTTGCGATCATATCTTTAAACAAGAAACCATTATTTGCATTATTCAAAATGGGAGTTGAAATGTGCATAAATTCCGTTAAGGCTCTTGTGAGGCTCTCCTTCACCGTACCTACCTAGTGTACAACGTTAGTCCTATAGTTATAACCAGAGTCTCCTGGAGGGAGAGCGGGATATTATGTATAGATCTATACGGGGTTGACACCCCCACACCTGAGATGCTCGTTACAGCTAGATAGGCCAGTCTAGGGTGACAATTATCTTTAGTAACCAACGTCTGAAGAACGTCAATACAGGCGCTTTAGTCATATTAGTATGGTTGTAACGACTCACATAGAGTAGGATTATATTAACTTGGGGTTTACGAAGATTATCCACCCTACTAGTTTTTCTTATAAAACACCAAACTATGTTTTGTTTATTTTGTAAACTAAATTCATCTCTCTGGTCTTAGGGTCTTAAGACCACAAATCTTTTATATGCAGAAAATATAGGTTTTTCTGGAAACACAACTCTTTTATATATAGAAAATATAGGATTTTCTAGGAATACAACTCTTTATATATAGGAAATACGGGTTTTTCCAGGAACACAACTCTTTTATATACAGAAAATATAGAATTTTCTGGGAACACACTCTTTCTAATACAAACAAAGGAAAGTAAAGAACATACATGCAATCATACATGGTTTAGGAACGAGACTCACAACAATGTTTTATAGAAAATATTGGATTTTCTGGAGTTTTAAAACTTATTATAAACAAAGATACTACAAAGTTTTTCCTACAAATATACTTATGAACTCACCAACTTTTTAGTTGACACTTTTCAAAACGACTTGTATTCTCAGGGATCTAGCAAGCAGGTACTCAACCCTTCTTGAGGGTCGGCATTGTCACTCATGTTTTTCCTACATTTCAGTTAATTGTATGCGAGTTTCCAACAATTGTGTATGTAAACAATGTAATACTTCAAATCCAAATGTATGAATTTTTGTGTTTCTATGTTTCATTACTACTCCATTGTTATGATACTGTACATGAAGTCACTCCATCCGCCCCCAGACGTTTCCACAGTCCTGGTTCGGGGGTGTGACATATGGGTCAGTGAGAATAATTGGAGGAGGTGGAGGAAGATAAGTTCCACCAATGCATGAAGAAGAGATTGATCTTTCACCTTTATCGTCATGTAGAATCTCATCTTCGAATGGAAAGCCTTTTCCAAAGGATTGAGGAAGACCATAGTTGTCAAAATTAGATATCTCTAAAAGGGAGAAATTCAAGTTTGTTGATTTAGTCCTTAATATAACACCCAAATGAAATATTAAGGCTAGGACCCAACACAGTAATTCACAATTGGGAAGAGGGATGTCGTAATCCAATTGTAAATTATTTGTCGATAGGTAAATGATGATTTACCAATTCCACCACGGAAACGAAATTTAAACGGATTAAGTTTTAGATGAAATTCCTAGATATTTTGAGACTCACTGAACTTTTCAATGGCATGTTTAATTTCGATTATGCCCTTCAATTTTGTGATTGAGATACTGAGAATCACAAACAAGGTGTGAATAACCATGCAAATTATCTTGGTACTCTCGATGTCATTTATCATCTAATCAATGTGCTGGTTAACCACGCACGCTCCATTGATCAACGATAATTTATGAGAAACCCATTTCCATCCTTCATTAGTCCCATATTAGTGTGTTGGTTAACTACACATGCTCCACTAACGACTAATAAGGTGTAATGTTGAATTTCATGGGTTAGCATCAAATTCACATTTTTTCCTAAAGTAACTAAGATTGGGAATTTATAAAAGGTTTAGTTACTTTATAATTCATCATACTTTTAATGGGAGTTTAATGTCTTATCCTACCCGTTCGGCTAATGACCCTCCACTAGTCAAGAGTGCGGTGGATAAGAATGGATACCCAGTGGCTGTCATTTTACAGGCCACTTCCTTAAACACCCCTTATAGACAAGCTTCGTGAATGAGGCCTACTAATGGTAACACTGACTTTGAACTTATACATATATAATATATCAGAGTTTTAATTGTATATAATAAGGGTGTATTTTAAACCTTTAAAATACTATGATGTTTAATCTTTTAAATAAATTACAATTTTAATTCAATTAAAATTTTAAACCATTCAATTATGGATCTATTAATACTCTTTTAATTAAACTTTTAATTAATTATCAACAAAGCCATAATTAAAACCTTTCAATTCTAAATTTAAATTATGAAACCAAAAGGATGTATTTTAAACATTTAAAATACTAGGGATTTAGAATTTAATATTTCATAATTAAAACTTTTAATCAAATTTTTTTAATTCCAAAACTTGAGGGAAAGTTTTGAAACTTTTCAAAACTTATTAAATCTATTTGAAAACAATTAAATCAATCATATGATTTATCTATATCACAAAATTGACCTAATCTAATTTCATACAGCGAGATAATTCACATCAAATTCTACAAGTAATTAATTTATCATATAAACAAGTAATTATCTCAAAATATGACAATTATCCTTCAATTGGATGAGGATAATCATTACTTTATCATAAAAACGATTTTTATCAGTCAAAACAGTTTGTAATAATGATCCTAATCCAACTCTGGCCAAAAAAACTCAAAAATTTGCAAAAAAATGATGCAACTCGTCGAGTTGGCCCCACTCGTCAAGTTCACTAATGGGACTCGTCGGGTCATGCAGTCAGAGAGAAAAAATTGGAATTTTTGAGCTTTGAAAACAATACAATTGCATCAATATAACAGAAAACACCCTAGGCTCTGATACCACTGAAGGGTTTTGAGCACTATAAAAATCCTATGTAACACATACAAACCTATATGCTTTGGATCTAAGTTTTCTCAAGTTATACATGTAATTTTCATATTATCCAAAGCATAAACCCTAACTAGCATACAATTTTGAGATTTATAACATAAAACAAGTTAAATGAATACCTCTTGGTTCTATCTTGTAGAATTTGGCCTTTCAAGAACTTAGTACCTAAAATGTGATACCTTTAATAAGTCACAAACACCAAAAGCAATGGAGGAATATGAGAGAGAGGTTAGGATGCACCCAAAAACGGCTAGGGTTTCTTCTTGGAAGTCTTGGCCAACTTTTGGAGGGTTGGGGGTTACATTTATAGTGTGGAATTCCTAGGGTTTCAACTTGTAAACCCTAGTTCATTCACTTAGGACTTTAATCCAATAACTCATTTGATAGGCCCTTTGGACTAACTCTTCATGGAATCTCACATAGATTTAGTCCATCCCTAATCAACATGGATCATTAGCCCAAACTATATGTATTACTGATTCACCTAATCAGTCCCCGTTAATTTAATCAGTTTCCTTTGATCATCAAATTAATTCTTGATCAATACTAATTAAATAATATGATTTCTCAATTAATATATTATTCTTATAATATATTAATAAATCACAAATAACCTCTTTCTCAAATATCCATCCTATCAAATTACTCCTGTGAAGGCAACCCAAAAGCACCATGATGCTATCGGGTCAAGTACATACCAATTATAGTTATGGGCTTAGACACATAATCCAACAGTTGTGGCGTTGTAGGTTAGGGAACATGAGTGAGAAGGGCATGTCAGTTATAAGTAAACAAGGACAGATTAGTGGAAAGGCTACTAAAAGATAATGTTTTGTGAAGCTTGTGTAAAGGGAAAGCATCGCAGAGTGAAGTTCGGTACCAGTCAAGACACAGGAAAGGAAATCACGGAGTATGTTCACTCAAATCGATAGGGCCCAACACCAGTGAAGTCTCAAGGAGGATGCTCATACTTTGTGATGTTCAATGATGATTATTCAAGGAAGGTTTGGTTGTACTTTATAAAGACCAAATATGAGGTGTTTGAAAGTTCAAGGAGTCAAAGACCATGGTTGAGAAAAGGAACAGAAAACAGGTCAAGACTCTGAGGACTGACAATAGGTTGGAGTTCTACAATGCTCTATTTTATAATTTCTGCAAGTCAGAAGGTATGGTGAGGCACCGCAATGTACGACACACACCCCAACAAAATGGAATGGCAGCACGGATGAACAAAACACTCATGTAGCGTGCTAGGTGCATGCGAATATTTGATAATTTATCCAACCAATTCTAGGTGGAAACAGTTAACATTGCTTGTTATCTGGTGAACTGATCACCATCAACTGCAACAGACTTGAAGACTCCTCAAGAGGTATGGTCCGGGAAACCCTCTGACAATTCTGGTTTACATATATTTGGATATCCCGCATATGCTCATGTGAATGATGGTAAACTTGAGCCGAGGGCAATGAAGTGCATATTTCTAGGATATACTTGATGGATTTTGAGCATTCTAACACTTCCTAAGTGCACATGCAACCCTAATAACCTTGGATCTACGTTTGTCTAATTATCATGCAAAGTTGAATTCCAAGGTTATATTCTTATCTAGCATACATGGGGAACAATTTTAACTTGAATGAAAGATAGAATAACTTACCTTGTTGTTGCTTTTGTTCCTAGAAACCTTGTGAGCCTAGCACCCCAAGTGTGATGCCTCAAATGCTTCACACAACACCAAATGCTCTTGGAAAGACTTTTGAGAGAATACACACTTCTTGAAATCGGCCTAGCCCTCTTGTTTCTTATGCGTAGCCGATTTTGGTGGAGAATGGGATCCTTATATAGTGTTGACACATCTAGGGTTACACCATGTAAACCCTAATGTGTCATGACTCTACATTTCCATGACCCATGGGTTTGTAACTCCCATGGAGCATCCATGGAGCATCCTATGGGTAGAACCCAACTTGATAATCCATGGAGCCTCTTAGCCCACTATACAAGATATGAATGATTTACATAATCAACCCATATATTTAATTAGTTATCTTTTGATCACTTAATTAATTCCAAATTAATTCTTTGATCAAATTAATCAAATAATATTATTAATATATTAGAACTTATAATATATTAATAATCTCCAAGTGTTATTCCTCTCATTTAGTCTATCCAATTGCATGGTGCCATGCAACCCAAATGGACCATGCCGGGTCGGGTCAAGTACTAACCAGAAATAGTTATGGACTTAGACACCTTATCCAACAGTCTCCCACTTGGATAAGTCTAATAATTATAACTCTAGAACTTTAAGAACCCATCGGCAATCGTAGCTCTTTCAAGGTCTCTCAGAACTGAGAAGATGTTGATACGCCATTTAAGATAAGTGATCATATAATCCTCTGTTCTAGATATCAGCCGGAAAAATACATGGAACAATGTCTTACTTATTGTCCAGCAGTTTGTTTCCCGATTTCCGATTTGTTTGACAAAGAACTTAATTGAACACATCAACTTAGTTCTGACCGGGCCCGGTACATAGGTCAAAACGAGTATCATCGAGGGGCCCAGATATCAGCTTCTAATCCAAGAAGGAATAGATAAACTTCGACTCATATGTTTGTTCTACCACTCATTGAATTATACACAAAAGCACGTTTTATAACATCGAGTTACCCATGCGTTTTCGTACAATCAATGCACAACCAACTTGTAAGTAACAAATCATATCTCTAGGTTTGAAGACTTATATGATATTACCGTCTCACGATCACTCGAGATAGAATTCCATGAAGTGATTCCAGTGAGCGTGGGTTGAGTCCAATGCTCAGAACTTATGAGCACTCATGATTGTTGTAGCCTTGTCCAACACCTTAGACCTCTGCAACCAATCATGACAGTCTTGATTCATACCTACTTCCGACATATGACTGACTGTGGAGGTTTGAATAATATGTTATACCAAACAAAATTATTCTGGAAGTCAAAACATGCAAAAGAAATATAGTAAACGATCGACAAGAGATAGCAACACTTTACTCATAAATAAAATACCTTTTATTCATCATCTAATGTCAATTACACTTTACAAATTTCAAGGTTATCTAACTACTAAATCTAATATCATCCTTCAGCCCTATGCTCCGAGCATGCTGGAGATGCTTAACCCGAGTCAGTCCCTTCGTGAGGGGATCTGCTGGGTTCTCATCCGATGATACCCTCTTTGCCACGAGGAGTCCTTCTTCTATTCGATGTCTGATAAAATGGTATTTTATGTCGATGTGTCTGGATCTCCCGTGATCCCTTGGTTCCTTGGCTAAAGGCAACAGCACTTTCACTATCATAGAAAATTTCCATTGGCTCTTTAATAGCTAGTACAACTCCAAGGTCTCCAATGAAGTTCTTCAGCCATATCGCCTCCTTTGCCACCTCGCTAGCTACAATATACTCTGATTCACAAGTTAAATCAGCCACTGTCTTTTGCTTGGAACTCTTCCAAGAAATTGCTCCTCCATTTAGGGTAAAGACCCAACCCGACTGAGAGCGGAAATTATCCCTATCAGTCTGGAAACTAGCATCACTATACCCTACAACTCTCAAGTCATCACTCCCACCGAGGGTAAGGACCCAATACTTAGTCCTCCGTAGGTACTTGAGGATATTCTTTACCGCAGTCCAGTGTGCCTTGCCAGGGTTCGCCTGATACCTGCTAACCATGCTCAGGGCAAAGGCTACATCAGGTCGAGTGCACGTCATAGCATACATGATCGATCCTACAGCCGAAGCATAAGGTATTCGACTCATTTCTGCTATCTCAGCCTCAGTGCTAGGGCTTTGTGTCTTACTCAATCTGGTGTTACTCTGGATGGGTAACTCTCCTTTCTTGGAGTCCTGCATGCTGAATCGCTTCAGCACCTTATCCAAGTAGGTACTCTGACTAAGTCCAATTAGTCTTTTACTCTGATCTCTCAAGATCCTTATCCCTAGAATATAGGTAGCTTCTCCTAGGTCCTTCATAGAGAAACACTTCCCAAGCTAGGACTTAACTTCCTGTAGAGTTGGGATGTCATTTCCTATGAGTAGTATGTCATCCACATACAATACCAAAAAGCTAACTATACTCCCATTAGCCTTGACATACACGCAAGACTCATCTTCACTCCTAGAAAAGCCAAATTCCTTGACCTTTTCATCAAAGCAAAGATTCCATCTGCGAGGTCCTTGCTTCAATCCATAAATGGATTTATCAAGCTTACACACTCTATTAGGGTACTTGTTGCTGACAAAACCCTCTGGCTGACTCATGTAAACATCTTCAGCCAACTTTCCATTAAGGAAAGTGGTTTTGACATCCATTTTCCATATTTCATAGTCATGAAATGCAGCTATGGCCAACAGAACCCGAATAGACTTAATCTTGGCTACTGGAGAAAAGGTCTCATCATAGTCCACTCCAGGAATTTGAGAGAAGCCCTTTGCAACCAGTCTAGCCTTATAAGTGTGTACTTTACCATCCATTTCGGTCTTCTTCTTGAAGACCCATTTGCACCCTACTGTCTTACGACTTGGTACATTCTCAACCAAGTTCCAAACTTGATTGTCATACATGGACTGTATTTCGCTGTCCATTGCCTCTTTCCACTTGGCTGACTCAGGGCTTGCCATGGCTTCCGCGTAACTGTTAGGTTCATCCAGACTTATTAGTGTCTCATCACTGATAAGTGTATCTCCTTCTGTAGTAATATGGAATCCATAGTGATGCTCAGGAGCATTCCTAACCCTTGTGAAACGCCTCAAAGGTACAGACTTGTCAATTGGCTCAACAGGAGTTTCCTCATCAAGTTGAGTGCTAGGGTTTGAAGTTCCTTCACCGCTTGTCTCTTGAATTTCTTCAAGATCAACTTGCCTCCCACTGCTTCCTTCGCTTATGAACTCTCTCTCTCTCTCTAAAGAAAGCCCTCCTAGCTACAAATACCACATTTTCACTAGGCCTGTAGAAAAGGTAACCAAAGGATTGATGTGGGTAGCCGATGAAAATACACCTCTCGCTTCGGGGTTCGAGCTTATCATGAGTCTCGCGTCTCACGAAAGCCTCGCAACCCCAAATCTTGATGTGGTCTAGTTTGGGTACTTTACCAGTCCACATCTCGTGAGGAGTTTTGGCAACTTTCTTTGTAGGGACTAGATTAAGGATATGGGCGGCAGTCTCTAAGGCATACCCCTAAAATTAGATTGGTAACGAAGCTCGACTCATCATGGAACGAACCATATCCAACAAGGTTCGATTACGCCTCTCAGCTACACCATTCAACTGTGGTGTCCTGGGAGGTGTCAATTGTGAGACTATCCCACATTCCCTTAGATAGTCGAGGAACTCTGAACTAAGATACTCACCACCACGATCGGATCGAAGCATCTTAATGTTCCTGCCCAATTGATTCTCGACTTCCTGTTTAAATTCCTTAAACCTTTCGAAATTCTCTGACTTATGCTTGATCAAGTAGACATATCCATATCTACTATAATCATCAGTAAAAGTCAAATAATAATGATTAGCATCCCTTGTGGCATGTTTGAATGGTCCACACACATCCGTGTGTACAAGGTCCAACAAACCTTCACCCCTCTCACACGAGCCTGTGAAGGGTGACTTTGTCATTTTGCCAAGTAAGCATGATTCGCAACTATCATCTGACTTTAGGTCAAATGACTCCAAGACTCCATCCTTTTGGTGTTGGCCTATGCGTTTCTTGCTTATATGTCCAAGACGACAATGCCATAATGATGTTTTATCCAAGTTATTATTATTAACAGAATCAATACACAATACATTATTCCCTAAGTTATCAACCACAGATATTGTTTCATACACGCCATCACAAGGTAATGCTTTAAAATAAAGAGCATTATTAAAGAAAGCATTAATCGAACCAACTTCATTATCAAACGAAAAGGTGAAACCTTGTTTATACAATGCATGAAAGGAAATAATATTTCTTGCCATTTCTGGCGAATAACAACACTTATTCAAATCTAAACTAAACCCACTACTTAGCGATAAAGTATAAACTCCAATCTTGGTGATAGGTAAAGCTTTCCTATTCCCCATGATTAAGTTTATTCCTCCTTGCTCCACATTCTTACTTCTTCTTAGTCCCTGCAAGTCACAACAAATATGAATACCACAACTGGTATCAAGGACCCAAGATTTAGAATGGGGTGAGTTATTAGAAATGATAGTGTAAATACCTGCATGGTTGGGTTTAACTTTCCCATCCTTCACATCTTGCTGGTATTTTGGGCAGTTCCGCTTCCAATGTGATTTTTCATGGCAATAGAAGCATTCAGCCTCTTTTGGGTCAGAAGAAGGAGTGACGAAACCTTTCTTGTTTCCACTTGAAGAAGAGCCATCAAGGGTCCGAGCCTTGGTACCCTTAGAAGAGCTCTTTCTCTTCTTCCCTCGACTTTTCCCGATTGCCAAAATCGGAGTAAAGTTTGGAGTAAGAGTGTTAACAACCGACTTCCCCCTAAGACCTGTTTCTGCGGTCTTGAGAAGTCCCTGAAGTTTGCTGAGTGTGACCTCTTCCTTATTCATGTGATATGTCATGCGGAATTGATCATAGCACGATGGTAAGGAGTGCAAAATGCCATCATGATGCATGCCACTTTCGTAGCATCCCTTTCATGTGCCTGAAAGTCAACGATCTCATGAGGAGTTACAATGGTCTCATTAATCTCCTTAAGCTCCTTGTCAAGGATATATTCTTTGTCCTCGTAGCGGGTAATCATCCTGATGTTTCTGATCCACTCATTGAAATTGGATCCATCAAAGGTGACTTTCCCACACAAGTTCATAAGGGTAAAGGAGCCATTAGGGTTAGAGCCAGAAGCAGCATTGTTTGAAGACATCTGAAAGAAAAGGACAAGGTTAGTTTAGATATTAATAGAATCCTTAATAAAACACCCATATGTAATATTAAGGCTAGGACCCAATCACAATATATTATAACTTAGAAGAGGTATGCCGTAATCCAAGCTATAACATATTTGAAAGGTAGGTGAATGACGATTCACCAATTTCCACCACGAAAAACGAAATATTAAATATTAGGTTTTTGATTGGTTCTTAGAAATTCCTAGATTCTTTGAGATTCAATGAACTTTTCAAAGGCATGTTTCAATCTCGAGTGTGCCCTCCAAGTTTTGTGACTGGGATACCGAGGATCACAAAACGAGGTGTGAAGTAACCGTGCAAATCACTTGGTACCCTTAAAGTTTATCACTCAATCGATGTGCCGGTAAACCACACACGCTCCACCAATACTATAATAAACCTTAAGTCACCCTTTACCTACCTTGTTAAGTCCAAGTTAGTGTGCCGGTTAACCACACACGCTCCACCAACGACTTAAACAAAGTGTAAAGTGTAATTTCATGGATTAGCACCTTATTCACATTTTTCCTAAAGTAACTAAGATTGGGAATTTAATAAAACATTTAGTTACTTTATAATATACATCATACTTTTAATGAGCATTTATAAGTCCTTGTCTTACCCGTTCGGCTAACGACCCTCCACCGGTCAAGCAAGCGGTGGGTGAGAGTGGACACCCATTAAGTTGCCATTTAATAGGCAACAACCTTATACCCACCTTATAGACCGGCTTCGTGAATGAGGTGTACTAGCGGTAAGACGACTTTGTTCTTATACATACATATATATCTATATATATATATATATATATATATATATATATATAATTATTAAATCATAATAATATAAGCATAAGGGTTGAATTTTAACTTTTAAAATTCTAAGGGTTGGAACTAAAGTTTTTAACATGACTTTACTTGCTCCAAAACTTGAGGGCAAGTTTTGTAAACATTCAAAACTTTTCATTTCTTGTAACTTATGAGTTTATTAGAGTAATAAAATGAAGACTCTTCATTTTTCTAACTCTTGTGTTCTTTTAATGGTTTTTAACTCAAGTGACTTTTGGTTTTCCATAACTTGAGGACAAGTTATGGACTCCATTAAAACACATTATAATCAAGAATTAAACTACCACATGGATTACAAATAATTCCTATGATCATCTAAACATCATAAGACAAGAACATGAATATGAACACTTTCATGAATCAAAATGACACTTAAAACTTTGTAATTTTGATAACTAGTTGTTGTAAATGGATTAGCAAAGACATTACAGCATCTAAAACAAGTTTCCAAGTACCAAAACAGTTTAGGGTAATGTTTCTAGTCCATTTCCAGCAACTAAAGTCGAAAATCTGCACTCTGTCGCTCCTACTCGCCGAGTGCATGAATAACTTACCTTGTTGTTGCTTATGTTCCTAGAAACCTTGTGAGCCTAGCACCCCAAGTGTGATGCCTCAAATGCTTCACACAACACCAAATGCTCTTGGAAAGACTTTTGAGAGAATACACACTTCTTGAAATCGGCCTAGCCCTCTTGTTTCTTATGTGTAGCCGATTTTGGTGGAGAATGGGATCCTTATATAGTGTTGACACATCTAGGGTTACACCATGTAAACCCTAATGTGTCATGACTCTTCATTTCCATGACCCATGGGTTTGTAACTCCCATGGAGCATCCTATGGGTAGAACCCAACTTGATAATCCATGGAGCCTCTTAGCCCACTATACAAGATATGAATGATTTACATAATCAACCCATATATTTAATTAGTTATCTTTTGATCACTTAATTAATTCCAAATTAATTCTTTGATCAAACTAATCAAATAATATTATTAATATATTAGAACTTATAATATATTAATAATCTCCAAGTGTTATTCCTCTTATTTAGTCTATCCAATTGCATGGTGCCATGCAACCCAAATGGACCATGCCGGGTCGGGTCAAGTACTAACCAGAAATAGTTATGGACTTAGACACCTTATCCAACAATACTATAGGAGTAAGAGGTTATCGACTGTGGTGTACAGAAGAAGGAGGAACTCTTAAATTTATCATGAGTAGAGATGTGACCTTTGATGAATCTGCCATGGTTAACTAAGGAAGAGTTGATACAATTCAAGCAGGTTACAAAGATCAAGGTGCTAGCCAGAAGATGGAGTGTGTAACTGAAACTTCAGACAGAGTTGTGATAAGTGACAAAGAGCAAGGCGGTAGTGAACAACCTGGACAATATGAAACCCAAGAGTAACCCATGGGATCTTCGTCTGGTTATGTTGATGTCGGAAAGGATGATGGGTTAGAATCAATAGCAAAGAGAAGATCAAGTAGGGTCATTCGACAACCTGATAGATATGTGGGATGTGTGAATTCAGGTGAACATGATTCCATTTCTTTTGCTTTAGCAACTTGAGAATACGTTGACAGTGAGGAGCCTCAATCGTATATAGAGGCTGTGGCGAGTAAAGAAGCAAATGATTGGTTAATGTCCATGAATGAAGAAATGCAATCCTTAGAGAAGAATGAAACATGGGATCTTGTTCCATTACCAAAGGTAGTGAGGCCAGTGGGATGCAAATTGATCTTTAAAAAGAAGGAAAGGATAACAGGAGTTGAACCAGCTAGGTTTAAGTCAAGGTTAGTGGCGAAAGGCCGGGTTTTCTCAGAAAGAAGGAATTGATTATCACGAGGTTCTCTCACTTGTCGTGAAGCACAAGACAATTCGGATTCTTTTGGCCATGGTGAGTATATTTGATCTGGAGCTTGAACAGCTTGCTGTGAAAACTACATTTCTTCATGGGAACTTAGAAGTAAAGGTTTACATGTCCCAGCCATAAGGGTTCCTTGATTCTAAGAAGGATCATGTATGTTTGTTGAAGAAATCATTGTATGGGTTAAAGAAGTCTCCGTGACAATGTTACAAGAGATTTGATTCATTCATGATCTTGAATTGCTACACTCGAATCCGGTTTGAAAATTATGTTTACTCAAAGGAATTGTCACCAGATTCTCACATACATTTATTGCTATATGTTGATTATATGCTCATCATAGCCAAAGACATCGCTGGAATAAATGACTTGAAGGCGACCCTGAAGAATGAGTTTGAGATGAAGGATTTGGGAGCAAATAAGAAGATATTCAGAATGGAGATTCAAAGGGACATAAAATCAGGGCGATTATGTATTTCTCAACAAAAGTACATTGAGAAGGTTCTACAGTCCTTTAATTATGATCAGTCCAAGCCAGTTGGAACTCCTTTCCTGACTCACTTTAAACTAGCTCCAATCACTATACCCACTACTAATAAAGAAAGGAAGTACATGAGTAGGGTTCCATACTCAAGTTCTATTGAAAGTCTATGTATATTATGGTCTGTACCAGACATGACTTGGCTCATCCAGTTAGTGTGGTTAGCAGGTTTATGAGTAATCCAAAGATGACTCATTAGGAAGTTGTAAAGATGATCTTGTGATACTTGAAGGGAATGATGAATGTTTGCTTGGTGTATGGAGAAAATATGAAGACTAACTTGGTGGGATATGTTGGCTCTGATTATTGTGGTGACTTGTTGAAGCGCAAGTCATGGACATGCTACATATTCACTTTATTCGGATGCACCATCAGTTGGAAGTCAACGTTAGAAGATATTGTTTCTTTGTCTACAACTGAATCTGAGTACATGTCCGTGATGGAAGGAATAAAGAAGGAGATATGGTTGCACGGGCATATTCAGAGTCTTGGTCTAAAGGTGGAGAACTTGTCTTGTATTGTGACAGTCAAAGTGCTTTGAGTCTTGCTAAGAATCCTGTGTATAACGAGAAGACAAAGCACATTGATGTTAGGCTTAATTTTATTCGAGATATTCTGGAAAGAGACAAGTTTTCAATATTGAAGATTGATACCAAGGTCAACCCAATAGATATGTTGACAAATCGTTGCCCACGAAGAAGTTCAAGATTTTCTTGGACTTGGTTGATGTTTGCAGGAGGTAGGTCCCTCCGGGGATGAATGGCAGGAAGGAGAGGAAGTTCTTGTTCGAGCATTGTTAAATTTGACTCGAGCATTTGGATCATGTTCATGGATCATTTGGATCATGTTCACGGAGAATTTGGAGCACTTGCAACTCAATGGAGCACTTAGGGCTCATGGAGCATGTGACAATGGAACGGATCATCTAAGAAAGGAATGGATCGTCTGAGAAAGGAACAAATAAAATTCCAAAGGAACGGATCGTACCAAAGGCGGTTTGGAGCACCTAGAAGAGGTTTGGAGCACTTGGAAGTGATATAGGCTACTCCCTCTTGCGCGATAAGGGGTTCCTCTTGCGCCATGGGGTACTCCTTTTGAGCCATGGAGTATACACTTGTACCATGTGTAACGCTCGTGTTTCTAGGCTAGGCATTAATATTGACATACTGGTCTAGATTAACCTTTGTAACTCATTTAGAAGAAATGAAAAGGAATTATGTGAATTTTATGTGAATTATGTGTTTTATGCTTAATTATTAGGATTTAATTTATTAAGAATAAAAATAAGCGTCATAATTAAAGTGTGAGATAAGCCTGATATCTTTACATAAAGTTGTAGTGGTCTAAACAAAGATTTCGGGGATATAAAGAAAGCCGAAATCCGAGTTATAACGAAGAAGTTATGAGCTGTCGAAGTTTCGCGACAAAACCGACACGGTGCCGAATGTCGTAAAAAGTGAGTTTTTAATAAACTGCTTTTTAGCCTTAGTAATCTAAACAAAAGTCTTAGTATTCGTTAAACCAAGAAGTTCGATAAAAAGAACGCCCAAATCTGACTTCGTATGAGGAAGTTATGATTTTTCGATGTTTCAGCTTAGTAGTAGACACCTAAAAACTCGAATTTTAGATCGAGCGATTTTTAGCCGACACAACCTAAACGAGAATTGAAGGTCTCGTCATTAGTAGCACAACGGTAAAAAGTCTGACGAAAATGGACGTCGGATGAAGAAGTTATGAATTTTTAACAGATTTCCTGTCCCAGTCTGTTAAAAATAATAATAATAAAATTAAAGTCAAAATTAGCCGACGGAGTCTAAATGAAAGTTATAGAACATAGATTTACCTACGCGTGCATATAAATAACGTCAAAAACGGAGCTCGTATGCGAAAGTTATGGATTTTAGAAGTTTATGCGCGAAAAACGAGAAAAATCCCCAAAACCGATAAATTTTGATGAGTCACCTCGGACATGTCATCCCTCGCATGCGAGGCCTCCACGTGGCACCTCCTGATAGGACCGAGCTTCGTGTGTCGTCTTCTGATTGGACCAAGTCCGCAGTCCACTCGCATTCGGACAGGCTCGCAAGAGACACCCCGCGGATGCTCCTCGGACACCCCTTTCGCATACGTGGACTCTTCTCATTGGACCGAGTCTGTTGACCAATCCGAAGCTCGCAGCTGACCAGTCCGAGCCTCGCCGAAGCAGCCACCTGGTCCAAGCCTCGCAAACGCGTGCCATCCCCTCCTCGGTTCGGATCCGAGCCTTCGGTCCTCCTCCCCTATAAATAGAAGGGCGCGAGACCTCCCGCGGGTATTTTGAAAACTTGTCATTTTTAGCCCCTTTCTCCATATTTCTTTCATATTATCATCCCCCGAAGCCCCGGTATCGATTATAAGCCCCCGGAATACTCCACGAAGTGCCCGTGAATCCCGGAAAATTTATCTTTTCGGTTTCGAAGCCCGACTTTTACTAAGCCCGGTTTCTCAATAAAACTCCCGGTTTTATTAGAAACAATCGTTTTAGGAAACGAATTGCTGCCCAATTATCATCAAATCAAGTGAGTGTATATTCACTTTCAATTTACACATAGATATGAAGTATTTACCTTAAAATACGTGTTACGTGTAAATATATTAATTGTTTATTTGAGGTGACTGTTGTGTTGATATTCTATACAAGTTTTAAACTGTATATATATTTTTATCTTCAAATATGTTGGGTAGAACATGGGTAGATAGTTGGTGTGTGATAAAATAAAGTGATGAGAGGTATCGATGTTTAAGATGATCTAGTCATCTAAGAGAGTATAGACAACGGCCACAGACTATTTTAGATAGTCCAGTGGAACGTTAGTAGACTCGTAATCGGTACGTATGTTTGAACTATATGTTCATAAAGTGTTCTTGAACTATATGTTCCTTAGGTGTTTTTGAACTATGTGTTCATCTGTTAATTCTTCTTTTTGACACTATTACGTGTCAGGGTACGGGAGCGCATGGGAGTACTTTATTAGTATTTTCCCTATGCTTTTATTTTGAAGAGATTTGGAGTCTTCGTTTCTTTTGTGAAGTGATCGGACGAGCTTCATGAGTCAGTGTTTTCCTTTCCGATGCCGGATAGGGGTGAGTATGGGGGTTCAGACCACAGCCTAGGCATTAGTCAGTGTTTTCCTTTCCAATGTCGGATAGGGGTGAGTCTGGGGGTTATATACCTCACGATATTCAGACCACAACCTAGGCATTAGTTAGTGTTTCCATTGCCAGATAGGGTGCGTCTGGGGGTTATATACCTCACGATATTCAGACCACAGCCTAGGCATTGATAACTGTTGGGTTTTGAGCATTCTAACACTTCCTAAGTGTACATGCAACCCTAAATACCTTGGATCTATGTTTTCTCTATTATACATGCAAATAAGAACTTCCAAGGTATTATCCTAATCTAGCATATAAAACAATGGATATAGTAGGATAGAATACATACTTTTTTTTTGGTGTAGTAAGTCTTCATGAAGCTTGAGTGCTTAGTGCCCCAAGTGTGACACCTCAAATGGAATCACAATCATCAAAACACTTGGAATGACTTGAGAGAATTCTACACTCATCAAAATCGGCTAGCCCTTTCTTCACTATCTCTAGTGGCCGATTTTCCCTCAATAATAAGATGCTTATATAGTTACACAATTAGGGTAAACTCTTAATTGTCATGGCTTTCCATTTCCTTGGATCCATGGGTACAAATACACCATGGAGCATCCATGGACCATCCTATGGGTTTTAGCCCAACTTGATTATCCATGGAGCATTAGCCCACTATACAAGTATGGATGATTTACACAATCAACCCATATATTTAATTAGTCTTCTTTTGATCACTTAATTAATCCTAGATTAATTCTTGATCAATACTAATTAAATAATCTTATTATTCTTATTATTAATATACTAGAACTTATAATATATTAATAACCATAAGTGTCTTATTTCTCTCATTCAAGTGCATGATGGTATGCAACCCAAATGGACCATGCCGGGTCGGGTCAAGTCTTACCAAATATAGTTATGGACTTAGACATTAATCCAACAGTCTCCCACTTGGATAAGTCTAAAACTATTATTGCGTATGACTTCAGGAACCAACCGGCAATCGTAGCTCTCAAAAGCTTCTGTCGAACTCTGACCTTGTCGATGAACTCTGACCTTTGTCAGTGACTTGTCCATTAGATAAGGGATCATATATTCCTCCATTCTAGATATCATATGGACTGAGACATGGATTATAATCATTCTCTCTGTCCATTTGTTGTTTCCCGATTTCCGATTTATGACAACTGACTAATTGAACAAATCAAATCAGTCCTGGCCCGGCCGAGCACTTCCATTTGTCATCATCAAATCATCGAGGGGCCCACAGATATCGCTTTTATCCCGAAGGTAAAAGGAACGGATAAACTTCGACTCATATGGCTTGTTCTACTACTTGTTGAATCATACACAAAGGCACGTTTTATAGCACAGAGTTACCAAATGCGGTTTCGTGCAATCAATGTACTATCAACTCATAGTAACAACTCATATCTCTAGGTTTGAAGAATATAAGATATTATCGTCTCATGATCACTCGTGATAAAATCCATGAAGTGATTCCAATGAGCGCGGGTTGAATCCAATACTCAGAACTTATGAGCACTCATGATTGTTGTAGCCTTGTCCAACACCTTAGACCTCTACAACCCATCATGACAGTCTTAATTCATATCTACTTCCAAAATATGACTGACTGTGGATGGTTTGAATAACTTAGTCATTCCGGAAGAATAACCCAGTTTATTCGGGAAGTCAAAACATGCAAAGTGAAACACAATAATAATTGAATCCAATATGGTATCAACCCTTTGAACATAAATAAAACACCTTTTATTTATCACCATATGATTACACATTATTCATTGTACACTGTTTCAGCTATCAACTTTATTCTTGAATTTAAAACAATAGTTGTCCCATGCTCCAAGCATGTACACTATGTTTTCTTAAACACTAGCCATGCCACACACCAAGTATGCATACTATGTTTGTCTATGATCTTTACTTTGTGAACTAGATCAATTGAACATAACTTCAATGATTCTCTTTTCACACTCCCAAATCCTTACTGCAAATGCGAGAATTCCAAATTCATGCCATTTACAGAAATCTGTTAGATTCTAAACTTATATGCATTGATCCTCTTGTAACGATTATGCACAAAGTCAGAAAGACTTGACAACAATCATTACAGAGTATTCCAAAGGAGATCAGCTCCTTGGAAACATCCTTCTTGCATTAAGTTTCCTAATCTTAAACAGATTGAAAATTCTAACTTTGAAACATTTCCAGATTCCATTTTGACTATCACTTCTGAACAAGAGTTGCCTCCTTACAGATTATGTCAATATGGTCCTTCCAGAATTATCACTATACTTCCAACTGTCCTTGAGCAACCAATCTTTGGTAAACCTTAGATTGTCCTCGACAATTGTTTAATCCTTTTAGTCATATCCAGTTCTAAACCTTTTCCCTTCTTAATGCCCCAGGCATTTGGAAAATTTTAGAACGGATGATTATAGCACATGTAATCGATCCTATATCCGAAGCATATGGGACACGATTCATGATGTCTCACATAAAGACTAAACCAGTCTTTTGCTATAACATTTCCATTTCAATTTGCCAAGTTCTCATAATTCAGATTATGAAAAGGGATGCCGTAATCATAATCGAATTTTAGAACGCAAATAATGGACCCATATACAGAATTTCCTTATGTTGAGCCATTCCAACATGAAATTCATATATTTCCTTGACTAAATGATTAAAACCTCAAATCTAAACCTTATAGATTTGATATGAAGTATAATTTCCTCTCCCTTAATTATAGCAAAACAACTCTTTCCCAATTGAAACTTTTGTTTTCTATAATTAACATTGCTAACTTGCAATACTTATCATAATTATCATGCTCCCACTAACATGATGATTAATAGCATAACACTTATGCTCCCACTAGCTTTGACATGTACTCAGAAATCAGCTGGACTTCTAGAAATCAATACTTCATTGACTTTCTTACCAAAGTTCAGATTTCTGATGCTAGATTGTTTTGATAAAGCTGTATCAAAATCATACACCTTCCCTTAGATAGCACACTTGTGTATCTAAACAATTATGAAGAGGGATGCCGTAATCATAATGTTTAGACCTTTTTGCCACTTCTCACAAGTCCAAATTAGTGTGCCGGTTAACCACACGCGCTCCACTAACGACTTTGAGAATGCAAATATCACAATTGCTATCTAGCTAAAATCTACTTAGTGAAAGTGTTTCCTCACCATCATTTTCATGAATCAGAGAGAAACCTTATGACACTTAGATTTAATGGTGTATGTGTTCTTATCCATGTGAATTGTCAAAATCATAGTCACAAGAAAAGGATAATGACAAATCCAAACTCATATGGACTGAACTCAATCTTAATTTCTTGCCACCTGGCAGCTCAAGGGCCTACCATTGCTTCCAAGTTGTTGTGCAACAAATTGAGAACTCTAAGAACTCATATGCAAAACCAACTTTAACTGGAATGGGCACAGAATATGTCAACACGATAGGTTATGAACCTCAAGTTGTGTGCTAGTGAAGAACTTTAGGTTTTATTCTTGATTAGTTCTTGAGACTTTCAAGACTTTTAAGACTCCCACTGACCTCTTGACCTATAAGACTCCCTTGTCAAATATCCAAGAGATAGTGTGGATTCTAATCAAGACAAACACTTCACACAATTGGCCTAAGTTGGTCTTTGTTTTATCCAAAACATCACAACTTACCAATTTCAAATGTACAAGAGTAGAAAACTTTTACTCTTACATTTGACAAGTGTTTTAAACCTTCTTTAAGACATGTCACTCAAATGACAATCTTGGAGTATGACTCTAAGACTTGTATTGGAACGAAGTATGACTCATCTTCTTGATTTAACCATTTCAACAATTCAAGTTCCTTTTCTTAGTCATAAGAATGCACTAAGATTTCCTTAGAGAACTAATTTTGATATGGTTTCTTAATCATTAAGATGATCTCAAAACTGATACTAAAGTACTCTCCCATCTTTTCAGATATGAGAAACTTTTATCCTTCTGCCTAATTTGATTGTTCTTAACGATCTTTAGTGGTGGACTTAATCAGTGCACAAGAATGTGTACTCGATCCCTAAGTCCTTTACTTGACTCACACATCCATGTGAACAAGTAATTAGTCTTAATTTTCCAAAACTTGAAAGTTCTCATTCATCATGCTATACAACTTGCATGATTCCAAGTTCCGGTCCAATTGAACCTTGGATGATGAGAATCTTTCCTTATTTGGTAAATTTAGACATTACCACAAATGAAAGAATCAATTTCATATTTCCACTCTTGCTCTTAACGGAATTATATAAGCAACAATTTTTCCTCAAATGCCATTGTAAGGATATTTTAAAATAAATAAAATCAAAAAATGTTCTTTTATTTTAAAACTTTGCGGAAAAACTATCCTTACAATCCATATGAAAACTTGTTGTTATCTATTCCTAAGCAATATCTCATAACTCCTAAGAAGTAGCTCAAGAATCCGATTTTTCAAACTATGCGATAGAAATCCATCTATGCGATCATGTTCAGCATATTCTTCCTTTAAGTTTCTTCACATTCCTTTGATTCTTAAACCATCACCATGCGACCCGGTCACATCATGTATCAAGAATCTCAGAATAGAAACTTAACAGAGTTAGATAGTGGATTTTACCTGAAGTAGAGTCAAACTTATTGACTTTAACATCCTTAGGTAAATTTGGCAGCTTCGCAACCAATGCCCTTTCTTTGGCAATACAAACATATGGACCCTTTGATAATGGTACACAGGACTATCACAGACTTAGTTTTTCTCTTTACCATTTGGTCAACCGAGTTGACTATAGCCGATCCCTTTCCATTGGGAAGAGAATGCTTTACTGGATATCCAATGTCATCATTGTCAATGTCCATAAAGTTTTAGGAAGTTGATCTTAGCAAATAGATAAGATCATTAAGGGTCTTGTCATAGTCTGTTTCATAGGTGTCCCAAAGGAACTCACTATGTGACTTAGAAAGTGATTGAACCACCAACTTTCTCAAGACTTTGACACCCAACTCTCCCGGCTTGTCAATATGTGACTACATCTCCAAGATGTGATCACACCTAGACCTTGCCTTGCCAATAGGGCTTGAGTGACCTTAAACTTTTCAAGAACTTGTGGGTTAGGGAGAATAGTTGGAGGAGGAGAAAGAAGTATGATATCCATGGGACATCATCTTCATTAGGAAACCTTGTTTCAAGAGATTTGGGAAGATCATAGGTGTCTAAACCAGACATCTTTTGGGAGATATTCAAGATAGTTGATTTAAAGTCCTTAATATAACACCCAATATGAAATATTAAGGCTAGAACCCAACAAACTATTTTATAACTTAGAAGAGGTATGCCGTAATCCAAGCTATAGAATATTTGAAGGTAGGTGAATGACGATTCACCAATTTCCACCAAGATAAACGAAATGTATAATTAGGTTTTAATTGGTTTTGAAACTCCTAGATCTTTGAGATTCATTGAACTTTTCAAAGGCATGTTTCAATCTCGAGTGTGCCCTTCAGGTTTTGTGACTGGGATGCCGAGGATCACAAAACAAGGTGTGAAGTAACCATGCAAATCACTTGGTACCCTTAATAAATTACCCCTCAATCGATGTGCCGGTTAACCACACACGCTCCATCGATACTATGATAAATATTAAGTCACCCTTTACCTACCTTGTTAAGTCCAAGTTAGTGTGCCGGTTAACCACACACGCTCCACTAACGACTTAGACAAAGTGTAAAGTGTAATTTCATGGATTAGCACCTTATTCACATTTTTCCTAAGTAACTAAGATTGGGTATTATTAAAAGTTTAGTTACTTAGTATTTTCATTAATACTTTTAATGAAGGGAGAATTATAGTCCTGTCAAACCCGTTCGGCTAACGACCCTCCACCGGTCAAGCAAGCGGTGGGTGAGAGTGGACACCCATTAAGTTGCCATTTTATAGGCAACAACCTTATACCCACCTTATAGACCGGCTTCGTGAATGAGGCGTACTAGCGGTAAGACTGACTTTACTCTTATACATATATATATTATTAACTTATAATATTATAAAGTATAAGGGTTGAATTTTAACTTTTAAAATTCTAAGGGCTAACTTGGAATTAAAGTATTCATTAGAGAAAACTTTACAAATTCCAAAACTTGAGGGCAAGTTTTGAAACTATTCAAAACTAATTAATTCCATAACTTATGTGTTTAAAGTAGTTTTAATCCAAAAACTCTTCAAGTTCCATAACTTGAGGACAAGTTATGGAAGACTTTAAACTAATAAAAGAATTAACTTTTCTTTATTTTATAACTTATGGAATTAATTAAGGTTACACCTTTTTTTATTTTATTTTTATTTTATTAAATGAAGAGACTCTTGGTCCTCCATAACTTGAGGACAAGTTATGGAGTCATAAAACCATTTAATTAGAACTAGACTCTTTATTTTGTAACCTTTGCCAATTTTTATGAGTTTTATGATTCTTAAATGTGACTTTTCATATAACTTGAGGACAAGTTACAAAAACACATTTTAGAATCAATTCTTAGATTAATTTGGATTAAAACCAACTATCACATAATTTTCATCATTAATCCAAATTCACTCATAAAACAAGATAACACAAAAAACTTTTGGTGATCCATAACTTATTCTTAAGTTATGTAATCCTTTAAAACATTAACACCAAATTTTGTAACTCCAAAAAAACTTTGAATCAATTTTTTTTTTAAAACCTTTTCAAATCCATAACTTATGGAGGTTTCAAAAAAAAATAAAACTTTTTAGATCAAACTTTTAAAACTAATAAAAAAATCATATTATTTTATCTTTTATTAAATTTGACCTAATTCAACTCATAAAGCAAATTATTCAAATTTTACAAATAATTAGTTTTTCACAAGAACAAGTAATTATTTTAAAATTTGACAAACTTCATGTTTTTTTTTCCAACTTTGAAAATAAAATATTTGCATCAATATAACAGAAAACAACCCGTGGCTCTGATACCACTGTTGGGTTTTGAGCATTCTAACACTTCCTAAGTGTACATGCAACCCTAAATACCTTGGATCTATGTTTTCTCTATTATACATGCAAATAAGAACTTCCAAGGTATTATCCTAATCTAGCATATAAAACAATGGATATAGTAGGATAGAATACATACTTTTTTTTTGGTGTAGTAAGTCTTCATGAAGCTTGAGTGCTTAGTGCCCCAAGTGTGACACCTCAAATGGAATCACAATCATCAAAACACTTGGAATGACTTGAGAGAATTCTACACTCATCAAAATCGGCTAGCCCTTTCTTCACTATCTCTAGTGGCCGATTTTCCCTCAATAATAAGATGCTTATATAGTTACACAATTAGGGTAAACTCTTAATTGTCATGGCTTTCCATTTCCTTGGATCCATGGGTACAAATACACCATGGAGCATCCATGGACCATCCTATGGGTTTTAGCCCAACTTGATTATCCATGGAGCATTAGCCCACTATACAAGTATGGATGATTTACACAATCAACCCATATATTTAATTAGTCTTCTTTTGATCACTTAATTAATCCTAGATTAATTCTTGATCAATACTAATTAAATAATCTTATTATTCTTATTATTAATATACTAGAACTTATAATATATTAATAACCATAAGTGTCTTATTTCTCTCATTCAAGTGCATGATGGTATGCAACCCAAATGGACCATGCCGGGTCGGGTCAAGTCTTACCAAATATAGTTATGGACTTAGACATTAATCCAACAATAACTACCCCTGACTTAATTGTCTTGTGTTTCTTTCTTTTACGAACAAAGGTCCGTAGTTAAACTTAGTCCATTCATTCAATATCTTTATCGATCCTTGTTTGCTGCTAGAGGATTTCTGAAGCAGTTTTGTAGTTAGTTGTTCATATCGATCCTTTAGGCTAGATCTAGTAAGATCACTGTATAAGGTTAGTATGTGGGGATCAATGTTGTTAGTTCCTGTTAAGTAAACCTTGGTGATGATGTAACTTCGTGCCTATTAGGTAAACCCTGGCGACTATGAGACGTAGTGCCTATTAGATAAATCTTGGCGACGATGTGACTTCGTGCCTATTTGACCTAAATTGTTGTAGGAAAACAATGTTGTCACCCCTAATGAAAATCCTTAGGCTAGGTCCCTTGTGATAGTTGTTTTAGGGACGTAAGGTGAGGATAACGGGAATGGGTAATTGGGGTAATTTGGTTGACTAATTGATGTTTAAATATAATAAATTTATGTATTGTGGGTTGACAACCCTATATGCTCACCAGGCATCCAAGTCTGACCCACTCAGCTTTTTATGATTATAGGTAGTGGACCCCGAGCATAGTCGGATGATGATGATGAGTAATTTTGGATTATAGGCCATTAGTTATAAATAACTGTTGGAAGGCCTATAATGTCTTGTTTATGCTTTTGATATGTATCGTAACATGACATCCCGAGGTTTTGTTATGAAATAAAAATATATATTTCTTAAAGCAAGGTTTTGATAAATTTTTATCATGTTTGGCTTTGGGAACAAATTCTGCAACACTTTTAATCAAATGATTACTCTGAAATTATTTTACAAGCATAAATTAAATCGGTCTTTTCTAGCCGTGAAATTGGGGATGTCACACCATGCATGGCCCTGTTGTGCCATCTATGTTCCTTTCGCACCAAGTTGGTGTTGTTGCTCCAATCTTGATGTTCTTGTGCCACACTTGAAGCCTATTATGCCATCCATACACCTGTTGCGCTATCATGGTGCAAGTTGGACCATCTTCGTCCTTGATGAGTTAAGTATGCTACGAAGTCCTCTATGATGCTAAAGAATGTTCCATAAGATGTTGCATGGCGGAATATGATTGGATGCCTCCATTCATGGGCCCATGGGTCAATGGGCTTGGCTCATTAGGGTTTTAGGTCTGATCCCTCAAGTATAAATAGGGATACATGCTAGGTCAATTTATATCTTGATATCTAGAGTGATAGGCGAACCTCTATGTAATTATACATGTAAGCTCTGTTTGAGAGCTCTGAAATAAAGAATACTCTCCTTCTACCCGTGGACATCGGTTACCTTGACTGAACCACGCAAATACTATGTCTTGTGTGCCTATAGTTTTGCTAGTTATCCGTTTTACTTCCTAACATTATCCTTCTCAAGGTCTAAGCAATTCATGATGTTTAACATATTTTTATTTATATCTGACATGTAAGAGTTGGAATAAAGGTTTTAGTCGATACATTTATATTAATATACAATTCCAATAAAGTTGTAATCTAGAATATGATTTATTAGACTAAAATCCATATTTCGTATTAATTTATTTTTATTTTTTCAACGACAAATCTAATATACTCTTAAAGCCGATCCTGGGAAATTAAATATAGTCAAAGGCTCAGGACGAGCCACAAAAAATGACCCTTATTGTTATTATTTGTTTTTAAATTTTTAAACAAAAATATATATAATACATAATAAAAAAATTTGCCGTGTGTAGCTGCCTACTTTGCCCCCAGAATGCCCCCATGTCTACTCCTAACTAACTCCTTAATTGCACCAATAACTACGAAGAAACTCGAACCTTCAACCTCAATGATGAAGGACAACACTTTATATCATTGGGCTAGAAGCCCTTTGATATATATTTCATCTTTACTATGTTTGAGTATCGGCATTGGCTTGTGTACAACATTTAGATAGACAACCATTTTATTAGTTGTATAAACATACAACTCTTAGATCTAATTCAATTAATTTTTTATTAAAAATATGTTTTATCATATCCATGCTTTTGGATTGAGTCTGTAACAACCTGAAATTTCGTATCATTGCTTGTAACTCTTTTCGTAATCCAATTCGATCAACCAATCGTCATTTCCGAATTCGTTTCCGATTTAATCATTTAATTAAGTCATTAATTCGTATTTATCTAAAATGACTTAATGGGTGTCCTAATGCATTTAGAAATCATTCTAACACCCCATTCTAGTGATCGGAACATTTCTAGAATCAACCATATCGGGTTACGGTGACTTGGCTGGGTGCGACCAAAAGCCCCGTCTAAAGCCGGTACCGGGTAGAATTCCATCGTGTCCAAATCCCGAACACTATTTAAAGTGTTCTAAGCCTTCATTTGAAGCTTTTGCTTCATCTCACTACTCTCTCTCTCTCTAACCTCTCTCCTCATCAAAGATTCAAGGTCCAAAACATTGAATTAAGGCTCCAAATCTTTGAGGTAACATCCCCAACTTGTTGTTTAACCTCTTAGGCCTTCAAATTCGTGTTTAATTTATCATTTTGGACCTGGAACATGTGTTTACGGCCAAGGAGCATGCTTGGGCCGTAAGCACATAAAAACATGGGTTTTTGAGCAATTTAACCCTTCCAAACCATCATTGGGACTTAGATATGACCTTAAGGCTTTTAAACCCGGACTTAGAACACCCTAAACATGGATTTTGAGGGACAAATAAGAGTTTACGGCCAAGGAATGTGCTTCGGCCGTAAACTCCTCATTCATGGGGAGTAAACTCATTTAATCATGTTAGAAAGCCATCCAACACCACCAAAAGCCTTGGAATAAATCCTAGAATCATCCAAAAATTATTTGGGGACCTTAAGCATAACAAAACCCTCCATTTGAGAGTTTAAGGCCATAGCACATGCTCCATGGCCGTAAACTCTGAATTATGTGTCATTTGATGCCCTAAATTCATACCAAGGCTTGGAAAATTAGTTAGAATCACATGTAATTGTCCTAAGCATCACAAATTAAATATGGTTTGAGCTTGGGGGAGTTTACGGCCTTAAACTCCAAGTTTACAGCCATGAACTCCCATAAGTGATGTTTATGTTGAATCAATCCATTCTAAGGCATTAGAAAAATCCATTCTAGCATTCCCCATGTCCATTCAAGCCATTTAGCACTCAAAATCACCCAAACATGAGTTCACGGCCGTGAACTCATGTATGTAGAGGATATATGGCCGAAAACTCATTAGGAAGTTTACTCTTGAAGAGTAAACTCAAATCCCAAGTCCCTCGCTTCTTTACAAGTCCGTAGATGTCACCCGGGTCACTCCAAACACTCATTTTGAAGTGTTTTAGCTCATTGGAGTGTAATGTTCCATCTAATTAGTATTTGTGAATCTAATTAGATATATTTGGACATTATTCCATTTTACATAGGAACCTCACGAGTAATCAAGCCCCGAACCAACGTTTAGCATCCGAAATCGTCACATTTCCTCGTCTGGTGAGTGCATACCCCTACCCTTTTTCACTGTTTTCAGGGGGAACACAAGCAAAGTACAAGGAATTACTTGTACTCAAAACTTGTTTTCATGTGTGTGTTTCACATTTTATATGCTTTTAACACTGATTGTTACAACTAATAACCGTTTGAACATGCAGATCACGTAAACATATATTTGTGAAATGGATTTTAAACTGTTATGTTTTATATATATTTCACAAATGGTTTTCCACATTTTATCAGTTAAAAGCATGACATTAGAACCTTTGAACATAAGACTTGTACATTGTTTTGTCCTCGGTAACACTCCACAGAGATACGCGAGTGGAGGATTATCATATTATTACTAGTAAATTGTTAGTCATGTATGATTGGAGACACGTCCTCGGCGAACACTCCACAAAGATACGCGAGTGGAGGACTGCACCCGTAACCAGAATCTCTAGGATAGGGAGCGTGACTTAAGTGTATAGATCTATACGAGGCTGACTACCCTACACCTGGCTGCTAGCTACAGCCGAACCGAAATGGTTCAAGGGTGACAAAAGTCATAAGGTGATGTGGACTACTTATTGCCACATCTAGTCTATTGTATGGTTATGGAACTCGCAATTAGGATAACATAAATTTACTTGATAGTAATAATGAATAACGTAATACATTTCACAAGATAACCAGGTTTTCCGTAAACATCTTTCACATTGGTAACCAACATTCAGGAAAGTATGGGACTTTCCTGGGGAAACATTGTACATAACCAGAAAAGTGTAACAAACCGGATAACTTTACAATTTAGAAGAGCAACCATGTTTTTCAGTATACATCCTTCACATTTTGGTAACTAACATTCAGGAAAGTATGGGACTTTCCTGGGGAATACAATTGTACATTACCAGAACAAAATAACAAAGCAGATAACCTAACCATACATTTCCTCAGAATGTACGTGTTTTCAGTGTACAACTTTACTTTACATGTTGAGAAACAATAACCAACCCTTTTTAAGAAAATATGGGATTTTCTTGGTGTGTGTAACATTTTCAGAACCATAAAGGAAACCTGAACATTTTCACAAAACAAAATCGCTTATGAACTCACCAGCGTTATGCTGATTTTCAAACCGCTTGTGTTCTTAGGTCAGCGTTAGAACAGGTACCCGAAGATCCTTTTGTCCAAAGATGGAGTGTGCAGAAGACCTGTTTCATTTTTTTTATATATATACTATGTATCACAACTGTACAACTTTGCTTTTGAAACAATTGTAAAACTTTTCAATATGTAATGTAATGGTTGTTTTACTTTACTTACTATGTGCATTGGATTTGATATTGAACGTGGAGTCAACCCCAGAAATGTTTCCGCCTTCGGTTTTCGGAGTGTGACAGAGTCGAACTTAAATACCGGAGAGGTTCATTATTAACAAGCTTTGTTTAAAAGGATTTGAAATCATCAAAACTAAAATTATTTTATTTTACTTTATTTTTAATAAAATTAATTTTCAATTGATTCCTAAATTAAAATCTTCAGTTCTTCTACTATTAAAAACTCGCTTTTAACTATCAATTTAAAACGTGTTTCAATTGACTTGCGTTTTTTGAAAAAATTAGAACACCTTTTAGTTATTAGGTTAGGAAAATGACAATTTTCCAAACTTTTAGAAGAACTATTTTTTTTTCGATTACAACGTTTAATTCTTTATATCAACATGCATGATACGTGTATATCAATATGACATAATAATAAAAAATCAAAAGATCTGTAGTCCAGTAGTAACATTTGTGGTGGAAATATGTTAATTTTTAAGAGGTTGATGGTTCAACTTTCATTATACATAAATAAGTAGATTTAGGAATCAAATTACTAGGTGTACGTTAGCCCGTTCAAAAAAAATGTTTGTAAAACAACCAAATATACAATAATAGTGCTCGTAAACAATATTTTTTTAAACGGTGACGTTATATTAAAACTAGCAAGAGCTAAAACAAAAGTACATTAATTAATTTAAGACAGATTTTGCACCAAATTAACCCACTTAACACTAAGCTTAGAGCATCTAGATTCCATAAGAAAGATTGAGATCGGATAAAATCTCAATACGAAGAAAAAAAATTGTTAGTGATTGTAAAATATGTTTCTGTTTATCTATGTCCTTCAGTTTTTGTTATTTCTATTCTATTGAAATAATTTTAATATTTCATTTTTAATGAGTAATGACTATTTTGTCCCTTAGATATCATTTTTACAATTATTTATCATTTATTTTACTTTACATGCTATTATTAAATAAAGAAAATGCCCCATACCATAGACAGTTAGGCCTCGTTTGTTTTTCTACAAAAGTACGTTTTGAGCACTTTTCCCTTCTGGCGGGTAGACGTTTCTCAAGTGCACGTCTTCTTCTGCAAATATGGAAAAAAACAAAAGACATTTAACCACTTCCAAAACAAACAACACCTTACACATCACCCCCTCCTTTGAAACTCATTGAGTCATTGTCCTCACCCAGGCGGTATTCCTATCTCTTACAATTAAAAAAAATCAATTTGGGATTCAAAGCAAAGAAAAATACATAATACCAATTTATAGTAAAAGGATTGTCCTATGCTTGTGGATGGAGTAATCACTAATTAAAACAATAATATGAAAAGACAAATTCCCATTTCAATGGCTTTAAATTTGTTATTGCTTAATTTCTTATCACATGTTATCAAAGATATTAACATTTCTTTTAATAGTAAAAATGGAGGGGAAAGCAGCCAATGTGATCATGTTCAATGTGAGAGGTCTGAATCTCTTCAGTGGGAAGCTATTAATCGAGGCCACCTTCAAGATTTATTCCAAATCAGTTAAGCCTCTCAAACTTATATTTGTTTTATAATAACTCAATCAATTTTTTATATTTAAAATAGATTAATTATGTCTTTTTAAAAGTATTACATGGGTTACTTATTTCTCATGATTATTTCAGAGAGGGTAGACATAAGTTACAACACTTGATCAACTATTATCCCTGACCAGATATTCTGGTTTTTCATATTCATTTTGGGATTAAAAACATAATTCTATTTGGAAATAAAGAAAAAATAATGATGCATTTATATCACCATAAGTACAAGAATATCACAATTTTATTTATTTACTTGTTTAATATATTATTTTTGTATAAACAATAATGAACATGTTTCAGAAAGAAAAACTATGACATTCTTCTTGGGATCTTTAACCCTGATGGTTGGTTGGAAATAACTTATCCTTTTAAACCTCATTTTTTCAGGTAAAATATATAAAAGTGTTAAACACAACAAATAACAACCTACTTTCACTAATTTGTTTGTTTTAGCATTCTACTTTAGTTTTTTTTTATTTAATTATTACAACATTATATTTGGAAAAATCCATCCAATCATAGCAATGTTATACAAATACAAAATTTTCACTGCTATAAATCTACAACATACAACCACTTTTCTACACCAATTTTGATGTTATTAATAGTATACGAGTACAACACCAAATTTGGTGTAAAAATTTTATGTGTCATTTGTGGTCCTTTAAGTTTGAGTTTATATAATTCATGTTAAGATAAGTTACACGTTAAATATACTAACTGTTTCATAAAATGTTTAATTATTTAATACTTGATTTTTCTGATTCAATAAAATGTTTATTTTATTAATATAACAACTAGTATTTGGTTAATAATATAATTTCTAAAGTTATTAATATGACAACTAGTATTTGTTTAATAATATAATTTCTAAAGTTATTGTAACTTTTGCCGACAAATTTGTTAAACATAATAAATAGAACCTTTTTTTTTTAAATATAAATATACTTGGAATATTTTTTTGGTGCAAAAAAAAGTAGTTAGGCAGATTTTTCAAAGTATGATATCTTAATAAGAAATACTTAAAGTACATTGCTATAATTGGGTAAATTTAAAGCTCAAAGTCTTAGTAGAAAAAACATTGAAAGTACAATATTGTAATAGAAAATGTGAAAGTATAATGTTATAATATATAAATAAATCAAAGTATCTTGCTAATTCTATTATTTAGCCCTATATAAAAAGTGTTTGCCATTGTTAAAGTGTTGATTTCATGGTAAAACATATGTGGATGGCACCCTAAGAATAGGGAGGGGTGACAAAGGCAACATCTTCATATTGAAGAGAGAAAAGGAAACTAATCTTTAACTCTTGGTTTCATATTCCTGTAAAGAAAATTCACATTTTTGGTAAATATGTTATTATTTTTTTATTTTTATTTGAAGAAACAAAGGTTTAGAGATTATAATGTAAATGTTTATGACAAGATTTAATGTTAATATGATCTATCATGGTTTTCAAATATCATGAGTTTGGGCTCCAAACTAAATATCTTAGTCGACTAAATATCTTCAAATATCATGCTCTTTAAATATCATGAGTTTGGGCTACAAACTAAATATCTTAATCTACTGTCATTTAAAAAGAAATATTCAGCTAAAATATCATAAAAGTAACGCCATGTTTCCAAAAAGCGACTTCTACTTGGAATATAATAAATGGACCATCGTAACTAACTGACTATGAATCATATATCACGCATTTCTGAATAAAGTCCACTTTTCTATAATAAGCCATTAGTGTATTAATTGGGTTACTAATTTCACATAATGTAGACATAACTTACAACTCCTCAAGTATTATCCCTGACCAGCTGTTCTGTTTTCCCATATTAATTTAGGGTTTAAAACATAATTTCATTTGGAAATACGAAAAAAAAAAAGTAAAAATAAAAATAAAAATAAAAAATAAAACATAAAAGTATTGATGCCACTAGTACAAAAATGACCTACAGTGATACTTTTCAAAAAACGGTCTGTCAAACTTTTTTATTAAAAAAGTCACTAAAAAAATTTAGAGAATGTTTTTTGATACATTTAAATTAGTTTGTGTGTCCATTATATAGATAATTAAAACTTTAACCACATTTAATTATACCAAATGTGACGATTACTAACAACACTCAAACACTGTGGTCATATTTCACTATCAGCCACATTTATAGATTAACATTATGATACTTTTTTTATAAGAGGCAATACATAGATATCTGGTGACATGAGACAATTTTATATGTGTCTGTATCATAGTGCTATTTTGACACATGAAATTTAAAGTAGCTAACATGAGATACATATGGCCACATTAAATATTTGTGTTCATAGGGTGGCGTTTAGCAATGACTAAGTAAAAGCAAGAAAACAAGTTAATTTTAGTAGTTATGGTTATGTATCTTTTATTATGTGTGTCAAAATATGATGAATTGACTTTGAGAAAAACAAATATTATGAGTGTAAGTTGCATTTGGTTATGTTTACACTTATTATGTGTATTTATAAGTAAATCTAGTTAAAAAAAATATATAATGTCTGATCAGTATAATTATACTATGGTCATTGAATGTGTGACTATAATTATGTAATGGTCATTATTTTTATACTCGTTTGTGTATAAATTTAAAGAATAGACTTCATCAAAATACCAATAGTCAACCATTTGACTTATATAGAGCCATTGACTCAAACCCAAACTGTATAACTTATTATTAGAGTTTGGGACAGTTTTTACAAAAAAAAAATGTAATAATTTTCAAATGAAGACTATTGGAATTACCTACATCATATGATTTTGGGTTTTAAATCAGTTTGACTTTCGGGAACTATTTTGGTCATATAACAGTTGGAGTGATGTTAACATGTACAAAATAAATGGTTAAAGTTTCATTTGAATGGCTCCTTTAAGGTTACCAAAATACCCTCTAGAAGGGGACATAAATTGTTACTACGGTCTGTACCAATTTCTGCATCTAGAACCCCAAAAAATGTAAAAGACCATGTTGCCATTTTGTAGTAAAATAGTCCCAGTTTTCTTATTATATTCCATTTTAGAGCTGAAAATCCAAACCAAAACAGCTCGCTATAAAGAATACCAGCAATAGTATTCAACTTTAAAATGCCCCTTTACGACTTCTGATCACACAATTCAAAAAAACAATGAAAAATTGAATGACTTAGTAGATAAATTGTATTAAATATGAATTGGCGGCATTATGCTGTAAACAGTATAATTAAAAGGATAGAAACATATACTAAAATCTTATAATTATACCTAAACACCAATGTTTTAAACTAAGAAAAATAATAAGGGTAATATTGCCAATTTGGGGCCGAAGCACCATACAAAGTAGTTATTAGTATGCATACTGACACAAACTTCCAAATAAACTTCCTAACAACATTTTCTTATCTTTTATGGAAGTAACTATCCTTTTTTGAACACTCGAGAGCGAAACACAAAGTATTACATGCATCTATCAAGACCTGCATCGAAATGGTTTATCTTTACCATAAACATACTAAAAGAGTAAAAAAAATATTTTAAAATAACCATAATGGAGAAGGAGGTTATATGTTTGTGGGTTGAAATTACCTTCAAATAAGATACTACTTAGAATCCTTTCACGACAAAACACTAGGATCAAGGTTTGGCCTTTACCTTCTACAAATTACAGTAAACATTAAAATATGTTAAAAGATGGAATAATAATATTACTACAAATTTAAAGCATGGCATATTCAAGTTTCATATGAAATATATGTCAGTTTTAGGATATGATTAACAAACACATACCAAACGTATAACAATACCCTAGCAGTTAGTCCAAAAGTAATCATTTTCCTTCTACAAGTCAAGTGGGTCAACACGTGGCAGTATACTATCATTATGAAGAGAAACTATAGTACTAAGTTCTTCATCCACCTCCTCATATGTATCTATATAATTTTTGCAAGTTGTGTTGATGAGAATAGACATTCTTTGATCGGGTGGGTTTGTCACATAAAATACTTGTTGTGTTTGTGAGGCCAATATGAAGGGATCATCTTTATGGCCTAATATATTTAGTTCAACTACAGTGTACCCTAGGCTATCCTTCTTGACCCCATGTTTATTGTCAACCCAACCACACATGAAAACTGGAATTTTTTTAAAATGATAATCAAGTACCCATATCTCTTGTAAAACACCATAATAAGTGTTTTTAACATACATTACAACTTCTTTACTAATGTGTGTGTCAGTTGCAATGACACTAACCCCACTGTCTTGGTAAATTTTTCTTTCACGAGCTTTTGTACAAAAAGTATAACCATTGATAGCATATACATTGTATCTAATAATGCTTTTGTTTGGTCCATTTGAAATTCATCTCATAGTCTCTATTACACTTACTCTGCAGACCCTTAGCTCCCTCTCTACCCGAATAGTATTAGAATATGAATTTAAGATATAAAGAAATACTTAATGATTAGCAAGAGTGTATTGGAAAGTATATGCCTTAGTACATTGCTATAACAGCCACTCAATGTGTTATGGTGCCACTTAGGACCGGTTATGATCATCCCCAATAACTTAAAGGAAAAAACAACATAGATGAAAATAAAATGCCTCCTGTCGTAACCAATGACCAAATGTATCATTGTGCTCTTTCTCTAGTTGTGCTTTTCTTTTAGGCGGGTGTTTTTGTCACAAATAATCCACGTATCGACTGTACATATGTAAATGTTATTATGAAAAGAACACAATAGTCTACAATAACAAAAAAATACATACATGTAAAAAACTTACTTAATATACAGGAGTACTTCAGATGTATTTTGCAATACAAAGAAATGTGCTTTGTTGAAGAGTGGTGTAGAAACTTCTACCGGTTTAGCAGCTGATAGAGGAGTGTCATCCGTAGTAACACCAGTATCTTCACGTCTTTGAAATCCACAACTTGTGTTATGATTGTCAGGTGGAAGACCAACAATATCCATATTTTTTTTATGAATTCACTAAAAAACTCAATCTTCTCTTCTGTAACATTCTCTTCTGCAATGCAGCCTTCTGGTCTATTTTTGTTTCGCATGTTCCCCTTAATAACCTTCATATACCTTTTGAACGGGTAGAACGGGTACATCCATATAAATAATATTGTACCATATAATTTTACTTCCCTAATAAGGTGAACGATTAAGTGAATCATCAAATCAAAATATGATGGTGGAAATTGTTTCTCAAGATGGCATAAAGTCACATATAACTCTTCTTGCAATTTATCGAGCTCATTCACTTTGATTTCTTAGCTACATATTGTTTTGAAAAAAGAAACTAAACCTAGTAATAGCAGCTTTAGTGGGTGGATGCATAATAGAACGAATTGATATGGGCAAAAATTGTTGCATGAGCATGGTATAGTCATGTGACATGATTCCGATCAGCTTTATCTCCTTCAAACTCACCAAACTATAAAAATTAGAACAATACCCTTGTGGAACCCTTCAGTGGTAAAAAGCTTCTAAGAACTTGTCTTTTTCCTCTTTTGTCAATGTGCAACCTGCTGGGGTAGTGTGGTGTTGTTCCCGTCTTTCTTAGGATGCAACTATGGTTTTAACTCATAATACATCAAATCCAATCGAGCTTTATAACCGTCTTTCTTCTTCCCCGGAATGTTCAACATTGTTCCAACTAGTCTCTCTCCCACATTCTTTTTAACAGACATAACATCTAAACAATGTGGAATCAAATTGTGTTGCCAATACCTCAACTGTATGTACCATATATTAAATTGCTTCCAATATGTGATATCTTGTTGGCTAACATCTGAACTACCCACTTCTTTGATTTTCTCTTTTTTGTTATATTCCCACCTCTTATAGTAGAAATTTTTTGGAATTCTAATCCATTGTTGTTAGATACTTTTCCCCATTTATTAATTATAAATTTCACCTTGTTATATATTTCCTCCCCAGTCATAGGTATTGGCGATGGTGAGAACTCTTGTTCTCCATTGAACACCCTCTTTTGTCTTCTGAACGGGTGGTCATACAGTAGATATCGTCTGTGACCAACTGTAGCACCCATCTCTCGAGGTATTAATTAATTAATTATGCAACTTAAAGATATTGGACTATGATTGGACTTGACATCTTGGATTGGACCTTTAGACTCTTGGGCCGAGATGTAGGCTGCCCATAAACCGCACGCGGGGCGTAACCCGGCGTACGCGGAGCGTAGTGTCATTGGATGCGCGGGTCATGAGAGGCGTACGCGCAGCATACCATAAGGTACGCCCAGCGTACGCGATCTGACACTAAACCCTAATTTCAGGGTTAAGAGCTATATAAACCCCATTATAGCCTCCCTCCCTAGTTTCTTATCGGCCTCTTCACCCACAAGAAAACCCTAACTCGTTCTTGTCATGCAAGCCATCAAGTAAGCAACTTTATGGCTTAAGGCATGGAATAAGGCTTGGATCTAAGTTTGTAGCTTCTGACTCGGAATATTAAGCACTTAATAGAGTAAGGACTTAATTGGGTACTACGTTGAGCGTACGTGTAGGTACGCCTAGCATACTCGCCATCAAGAAGTTACGTTAAGCGTACTCTGGAGTATGCCCCGCGTAGCGCAGTCAATTTGGACCTTGAGTTTGGGCCTCGGTGTGGGCTGTATTTTGGACCTTAGGCCTTAATGGGCCAGCAGGAGTCAGAGTATGGGAAAAGGGAATTTTGGGCTTAGGTAGGGCCATATGAGGAGTTAGGCCCAATTTAGAAAAACTGGGCCATTAGTGGGCCTTTGGTAGTCCATTAGTGGACTTAGGAAGAAGTAAAGGGTTTAGGCATTGGTTATGACCCACACCATAGCAGGGGTAAAATATTCATTTCACCCATAGAAGGATCCTTGTTTTGATTAAGTTTTTTGTTGGTGATGATAGCCAGAGAGCAGACGGGGCAGCAGTCAGGGATCCTTCACTTGTATTTTCAGCAATCAGTTCTTCGAGGTGATTTTCCTTCCAATAGGAACGGGTCTACGTCCACAATTTCGGCCCATTTAGATAGCAGTAGTTCCGGACAGCGGTCCGATGTCGGGGTGGTCCCGAGAAGTAGTTCAGTATGCTTGATGTCTTTGTGATTCAGACATGTCTATGTGTTATGTGTTCTGGACTGCGATCTGATGCAATATGCAATATGTGTGTTATTGTTATATGTTATGATTATGTTATGCTATGTTCAGTCAGTCCCGAACTTCGGTCTGATGCAGAGAGCGAGGCCTTAGTCAGTCCCGAACTTCGGTCCGATGTAGTGGGTAAGGCCCAATATGTGCTTTATATGTTATTGTATGGTATGTGGTAATTTGAGGGAGCTCACTAAGCTTCGTGCTTACAGTTTCAGTTTTGGTTTCGGGTACATCAGCTAGCAAGGGGAAGGGCTCGAGATGATGGCATGACACCCACCATAGTTTTATCTTGGGAGTTAGACTCTGATATTTTGACATGATTTGACATCTATTGTGATATGAGACATATTTTATGATATCTTGAGATACACGACTTATGGTTTTTCCTATGTGATATTTGGATATTATGGTTTTAGTAATGTTTTCAAATGAAATTTTTGGCTTGTATTTTTGGGATGTTTCACCAACATCACTTTGCTTATTTAATTCAGGGAGCCTAATATAGTGTGTTTGTTCACCACACATAGCACATACTTTAAACCCGCTGTAAGGACAACTAACACAACTACATGTAGATTAAACATTTCTTGTGCATATGCATCATATGTTTTGACTCCTTTATCAAACAATATATGTAGATCATCAACCAAAGGTGCAAGGAACACATAAATATCGTTTCCTGGTGTTCCCAATATCAATAACAAAAGCATGATAAACTTTCTCTTCATACACAATCATGGTGGAAGGTTGTAAACGTCAGTATAAATAGGCCATACACTATGATTCCTATTTCCTCTATTCACATCAACACCATCAGCCAAAATGCCTAGCTGCAAATTTATCATCTATGGCAGCCCATGTTGGTGAATCTTTTGGGTGACGTAAAACACCGATATCCACCTTTATGTCATTTGCATGACATGTTAAATCTTTTTCAAAAGTCGTTGAATGAATCAGTCGTTTCATTTGTGGAGTTATTGGAAAGTACCACATCACTTTTGCTAGAATATTATTGTAATGTAATACCCAAAAATTCAAGCCAATTTAAAACTTTTTAAACAACCCAAAAACCATTAATTATTACAAACTTGTTTTCAAAATGTATAATATCAGAGTATCCCAGAAACATAGTCATAAAAAGTGAGGAGTTGTATGATCACGCCTTTGCCTTGCCACGATCCCCTGATGTACCTGAAACAATAAACTGAAACTGTAAGCCCGAAAGCTTAGTGAGTTACCCCCAAAATACTGATACAGATACAGTCCACATAAACATATCATAATAAACTGAACAGAACAACACATAACGGCTCCACAGCCCCACAGCCTCTAATACCCACGAGCCCACAGTACGAGTCTTCCTTAGCTCGTAACTGGAATGCTCCCGACCCCACAGTATGAGTTTGGAATGCCTACCGAGCCCTCAACTCGTATCTGGAATGCTCCCGAGTCCTTAGTATGAGTCTGGAATGCCTACCGGGCCCTCAGCTCATATCTGGAATACTCTCGAGTCCTTAATAGGAGTCTGGAATGCCTACCGGGCCCTCAGATCTTATCTAGAATACTCTAGGGTTTGTTGGCTACCGCACGGAGCAGTACAACCTCAACCCATCCCACATAACATGTCGACATGTATCATAACTAATGCACATACAAATAATCATACAGTATCACAGGTAGTCCTACAGATCTACCTGACTAGCATATCAACTGGTATACATCACTAACTCAAACTCAACATATCAATAACTACTAGGATATCAAATCTAATGGGCCGGCCTTGGTGCCTTAGACCCCTTAGTAAAGTGAGGATAACTCACGTGACACTGCTGAAGTGCCGCTGATACCACTCCAGCTGTTGGTTGACAGGTTCCCGAACTGTCAACATCAAACAATACCCAATTAATAATTAGGTCCCAAGCTCAAAGTCCAACTCATACTCCAAAAGCCCCAAAAGTCAAGTAATGGGCCAAGGCCCAACATATGGCCCAATTTTCCAAATTGGGCCCAGACCTATACATGGTCTTTCCTTAAGGCCCATCCAATTAGTGCAGTCCAATTCCCATGGCCCAATATCACATAATCGTAAGGGCCCAATTATGGCCCAATTTTCCAAATTGGGTCCAACCCCTCATATGGGCCTTACCCTAAAGCCCATCACATATTGTAGTCCACATGATCATTCTTGGATGGTCCATTAATAATCCAATTACCAAAGCCCAATAGAATGGCCCAACACAAAGCCTAAGTGAAATCAGGGTTCCACATAAATTGATGATTAGGGTTAAGTGTTCCTACTTAACCCATTAAGGGCTTAATCCATTAAGGACTTAATCCATTAAGTCTATTATTGCCTTAGAGAAATTTCCTAATGATTGTAATTTAATATTTCAAGTTGATAATCAATTAATAGCTTAGGTTTATTAAATAATTCCTACGTGGTCCCGAGAAATCCCAAAATTAGGGTTTCATGGCATTAGGGTTTTCCAAACCGTAATTTGGGCTTCCACTCAAATATTAGCCCATTAATCAAATGGTTGGGCCTCTTGGTCACTTTGGGCCTTATTGGGTCGATTAGGGCTTTATTGGTCCCACTTTGGTTCTTTCGGCCCATTAGGGTTTAGCAGCCTCTTGTCCAAACATCCAAACGAGTCCAAAAATGCAACGAGGCACACCGCCACCCGACATGGCGGCCGGTGGCGGCAGGAAGCGGCAGCCACCACCTCACGGTGGTGGTTTCAAGTTTTCTATTATTATTCTGACATTGATTACAGTTTACAACCCAAACTGAATAGCACACTCACACACTAATCTAAAACATACACACACACACGCTAATAAACACACATACACACACAAGCAAAAACACCCACCGCAACCCTTTGTCGATCTTGAAGGAGGTTGACGGCGGCAGTAGGAGCGGAGATGGCAACAGCTCTCATTAGTGGTGGTGGTTATGCATCGGAAGGAATGAGAAGAAGGGGAACAATCGGGTCAGCAGCAACGTCAGCCACGCAGCAATGAACAAGATAGTTCATCGGCCTTCGGCGGTCACTCGATGCCCACAGCGACTCCAGTAGCAGCACTGAGGCGGTGAAGAACATGGCTAGGCGGCAACGGTGTTGACAGCGCCAACGATAGACGAATTGGCATCAGCAAGATCTGAACAACGTAGAAGAAGAGCGATTGGAGCGCTCTTGACCTCGTTGGAACAGTCCAACAGCGGCGAAGAAGCGATGATCGGTCCTCGTGACCATACGAGACCCTAGTGGGGGATTTCTTACGGTGTACAGCGAGGGTACACGTTCTGGGTCAGCGTTTTGTTCGGCCGCTAGGGTGAGGCAGTGTCTACAGTAGGGTTGTAAGGGTTTTGTGGCGTATGTGATGGATATGCGGGTGGATTCCGAGAGGCCGAGGTCAGTTGAGGAGGTTCCGATAGTGAGTGAGTTCCCGGATGTATTTCCGGAGGAGTTGCCGGGTGTGCCTCCTGTGAGGCAAGTGGAGTTCAGTATCGATTTGGTTCTGGGGGCCGCGCCTCTCGCCAAGGTGCCTTATCGACTTGCACCTCTAGAGATGCAAGAGTTATCCTCGCAGCTTCAGGAGCTGCTGGGAAAGGGGTTTATTCGGCCGAGCAGCTCGTCGTGGGGAGCGCCTATCCTGTTTCTCAAGAAGAAGGATGGTTCACACCGGATGTGCATTGATTACCGGGAGTTGAACAAGCTGACGGGGGACTTTGTGGTATACTGTGATGCATCGATCTTGGGGTTGGGAGCGGTGCTGATGCAGAGAGGGCATGTGATAGCATACGCATCGAGGCAGCTGAAACCTCATGAGACGAGGTATCCCACCCATGATCTAGAGCTAGGGGCAGTGGTGTTCGCCCTCAAGATTTGGCGTCACTATCTGTATGGGGTTCGGTGTACGATATACACGGACCATAAGAGCCTGAAGTATTTGATGGATCATCCCAACCTAAATATGCGGCAGAGGAGGTGGTTGGATGTGGTCAAGGATTATGATTGTGAGATTCTATACCATCCGGGCAAGGCTAATGTGGTAGCTGACGCCCTGAGTCGCAGGGCGGAGAGCGCCCCATTGCGAGGTGTATGTTTACGATTGACCGTGATGGCTCCGGTGTTGGACACCATTCGTGGAGCACAGGCTGAGGCCGTGAGATCGGAGAACCAGAAGAGAGAGCGAATTGTTGGGTTGGTATCGGAGTTCGTTACTGATGGTCGGGGGCTTATGACTTTTCAAGGGCGTATATGGGTACCGTTTGTGGGAGGGGCGCATACCATTTTGATGGAAGAGGCTCATCGGTCGAAATTCTCGATCCATCCTAGGGCCACTAAGATGTATTTGGACCTGAGGAGGGAGTATTGGTGGCCCTGTATGAAGAGGGATGTTGCCTGGTTTGTTGAGAGGTGCTTAACCTGCCGTAGGGTTAAGGCCGAGCACCAGAGACCGCATGGTAAGTTGCAGCCGTTGGAGGTTCCCGAATGGAAGTGGGAACAGATTACCATGGATTTTATCACCAAATTGCCAAGGACTGCTACGAGAGTCGATGCAATTTGGGTGATTGTGGACAGTTTGACAAAGAGCGCCCACTTTATTGCTATTAGTGAGAGCTCCTCCGCAGAAGTTTCATGAGGAGTTGGGTACTAGGCTGCATTTTAGTACCGCATATCACCCCCAGACAGACGGACAGAGTGAGCGGACGATTCAGACGCTCGAGGACATGCTCCAAGCATATGTGTTGGATTTCGGGGGGAGTTAGGATACGTACTTGCCCTTGGCAGAGTTTTCCTAAAACAACAGCCATCATTCGAGCATTGGTATGCCGCCCTTTGATCTGTTGTATGGGAGGAGGTGTCGGACCCCCATTTGCTGGGGAGAGGTCGGACAGCGTGTGATGGGCAGTACAGAGATCGTGCTTCAGACGACAGAGCAGATCCAGCAGGTCAGACAGAGGTTGTTGACCGCTCAGAGTCGTCGGAAGAGTTATGCGGACAGACGCCGGTCCGAGCTTGAGTTTCAGGTCGGCGACTTTGTGCTCCTGAAGGTCTCTCCTTGGAAAGGAGTGATTCGATTCAGGAAGAGGGGAAAGTTGGGGCCCCGATATATTAGTCCATTCCAGGTGGTCGCGAGGGTAGGCAGGGTAGCCTATCGTTTGGAATTGCCAGCAGAGTTGGGGCAGATTCACGACACTTTCCACGTGTCACAATTGCGGAAGTGTATAGATGATGAGTCGGCAGTGGTTCCATTAGAGGATACTCAGGTGGATGCGAGCCTGATTTATGCTGAGAGACCAGTGGCAATCAGAGATCGGAAAATCAAGGTTCTGAGGAACAAGGAGGTACCCTTGGTTTCGGTTCAGTGGCAGCATCGGAAGGGGTCCGAGATGACTTGGGAGCCGGAGCGTGAGATGCGTGAGCAGCATCCGAAGTTATTTGTAGAGCGAGACTTCGAGGGAGAAGTCTAGTTCTAGTAGGGGAGAATTGTAACAGCCCGGATTCCCAGGTATTATTCATTCTTATATTTTTGGTGATTTGTGAGGAGACTCGGCGAGTTGGAGCCCAAACTCGCCGAGTATGATCGCGGCTATGGGCACGGGTTCGCGTCTGGACTCGGCGAGTCCACGCGGTTTAGTGAAACCCTAATTCCCTAGGTTTGGAGCCTATTTAAGGGCACTTATAGCCTCTCATTGCTGCTACCAGTCCCTTGAGAGAACCCTAAGAGAGCTAAATTGTTTTGGGAGAGAGGAAGTCACTTTTGGGCCCTTGTATTCCTTGTTTAGCAAGAAGAAGGTGGCAAGAGCAAGGAGGAGGTGAGATTCCAGCAGATCCAGAGTCCAGAGGCTTCATTTTGAGGTAATAGTTCGAACCTCCTTCAGTTTTAGGGTTGATCTTTAGAGTTAGGGTTTTCTAACCCCTTTGGAGAGTGATTATGTGAAGCAAATGGTCCCTCTTCGAGTTTGTGCCTTGGATCTGGACTCAAAGAGGTCCAGAGACCCTAACCCTTGGAGCTTTTTGGGTTATTATGGAGTTATTGGACCTAGGTTGTCATTTTTGGGACCAAATCTCCTTTTGATGCCTTGTGGGGGTTATACAAGCATCAAGTTTCGAACTTTACGTGACATTCATGCTTGGGAAGGCCAGATCTATGGTTTGGGGAAACAGATCTGACCTCAGAAGGTCAATAGAGTTTCTGCATGGCATGAACTCGCCGAGTTTTTCTTGAGACTCGGCGAGTAGGGTTGGCGTTTCACGTAAATTGTTCAGCGAGTAGACTCGCCGGGTTGGGGGATGACCCAGTGACTCAGGGAGAGTCAATAGGGGGCTGAGTCAAGCCGGAACTCGCCGAGTTGTTCTTGAGACTCGGCGAGTTGAGTCGTGGTGGCCCCGCGATTCTTGCCAGGTGGAACTCGTCGAGTTAGGGAAGTACTCGACGTGTCAAGAGAGGATCCGAGGGAGTCAGTGAACACGTATAGACTCGCCGAGTCCGGTCAAACTTGACCGTTGACCATTGACCAGAGTTGACCAGTGTTGACTTGATAGGGTTAGTCAACATTAGTTGTGAAAGTGTTAAGTAGAGGTATATTGTGTTATAGGAGCATTATAGCTTGGGGGATCGAGCGAGAGTGATTTTCGGGATTTGCGAGTTATCGAGATACGCGAGGTCAGTCTTCTCACTATACTTTACCTTGAGTAGGTAATCAGAGTTATGTGACAGAGTATTTGTATGCTATATGTATGTTATGTGTTGTACTGCATTTATTTCTATGTGATTTATGTTGTGCATGTTTATAGAGTTGGAACCGGAAGGTTCACAGAGTTAGAACCAGAGGGTTCACAGAGTAAGGTCCACGGACCCACAGAGTTATAGCCTCGAGTGGCTAATATGTGTTATGTGTGGTATTTTGGGGAACTCACTAAGCTTTGTGCTTACAGTGTTTGGTGTTATTTGTTTCAGGTACTAGTGATGACCGTGGGAAGGCGCCGGCTTGATCAGTACACACACGCGGGATTTTTATGTTATGAGATCTTGGGATTTTTATATGGCATCGATTGAGTTTCAAACATTGATGTTTTTATGAATATTAAATGAATTATGTTTTTATAAAATGCGAAAAATTGTTTTGAAATTTACGGTGTTACACATACATCACTAACTCTAACTCAACATATCAATAACTACTAGGATATCAAATCTAATGGGCCGGCCTTGGTGCCTTAGACCCCTTAGTATAGTGAGGATAACTCACCTGACACTGCTGAAGTCCCGCTGATACCACTCCAGCTGCTGGTTGACAGGTTCCCGAACTGTCAACATCAAACGATACCCAATTAATAATTGGGTCCCAAGCTCAAAGTCCAACTCATACTCCAAAAGCCCCAAAAGTCAAGTAATGGGCCAAGGCCCAACATATGGCCCAATTTTCCAAATTGGGCCCAGAACTATACATGGCCTTTCCTTAAGGCCCATCCAATTAGTCCAGTCCAATTCCCATGGCCCAATATTACATAATCGTAAGGGCCCAATTATGGCCCATCTATGGCCCAATTTTCCAAATTGGGCCCAACCCCTCATATGGGCCTTACCCTAAAGCCCATCACTTATTCTAGTCCATATGATTATTCTTGGATGGTCCATTAATAATCCAATTACCAAAGCCCGATAGAATGGCCCAACACAAAGCCTAAGTGAAATTAGGGTTTCACATAAATTGATGATTAGGGTTAAGTGTTCCTACTTAACCCATTAAGGACTTAATCCATTAAGTCTATTATTTCCTTAGAGAAATTTCCTAATGATTGTAATTTAATATTTCAAGTTGATAATCAATTAATAGCTTAGGTTTATTAAATAATTCCTACGTGGTCCCGAGAAATCCCAAAATTAGGGTTTCATGGCATTAGGGTTTTCCAAACCCTAATTTGGGCTTCCACTCAAATATTAGCCCATTAATCAAATGGTTGGGCCTCTTGGTCACTTTGGGTGTTATTGGGTCGATTAGGGCTTTATTGGTCCCACTTTGGTTCTTTCAGCCCATTAGGGTTTAGTAGCCTCTTGTCCAAACATCCAAACGAGTCCAAAAATGCAACGAGGCACACCGCCACCCGACATGGCGGCTGGTGGCGGCAGGAGGCGGCAGCCACCACCTCACGGTGGTGGTTTCAAGTTTTCTATTACTATTCCGACATTGATTACAGTTTACAACCCAAACTGAATAGCACACTCACACACTAATCTAAAACATACACACACACACACGCTAATAAACACACACACACACACAAGCAAAAACACCCACCGCAACCCTTTGTCGATCTTGAAAGAGGTTGACGGCGGCAGTAGGAGCGGAGATGGCAACAACTCTCATTAGTGGTGGTGGTTATGCATAGGAAGGAAGGAGAAGAAGGGGAACAATCGGGTCAGCAGCAACGTCATCCACGCAGCAGTGAACAAGATAGTTCATCGGCCTTCGGCGATCACTCGATGCCCATAGCGACTCCAGTAGCAGCACTGAGGCGGTGAAGAACATGGCTAGGCGGCAACGGTGTTGACGGCGCCAACGATAGACGAATGGGCATCAGCAAGATCTGAACAACGTAGAAGAAGAGCGATTGGAGCACTCTTGACCTCGTCGGAACAGTCCAACAGCAGCGAAGAAGCGATGCTCGGTCCTCGTTGGCAACTCCGACTCCAACAACGAAAGTGCAGCGGCGATTGGAGGTAAAAGCAACCCGACAACAACGAAGGATCACCCGTTGCCCCCTCCCCCTGGTGGTCTTCGGCTTCTCCGGTCATGGCGGCTGGATTCATTGGTCTCGGTTCGCCTGAACAAGCCACATGGTGGTGGCGCCGGAGTTGAGAAATGGAAGATTGCGGCCGGTTGAAGATGAGAGGGAGGTATAAGGGGAAGGTGACGGCTGGAAATAGAGTTAGGGTTTAGAGAGAGTAGCGATGGGTTTTATACCCGGATTCTTTTGAATCTTTCCCATAACAACACAAATGGGCCCTCCTTGCCATATTTCTTTCAAAAACTGATACCTAATTTACTATTTCGACCCCTCCTTCGGAAAATCCTTACTAATCGAGTCCAATATTTACTTTTTAACCCCCGCTTCCATAATTTCTTTTATATTAAGCCTCCAGAGGTCCAAATATTGACATTTAGCTTCCCGAACCAACACTCCTCCAATTATCATTCGATTTTGGGCTATAATAAAATACAACAATAATAAAATTACTTCCCGGGACTCCTTTACTATTTAATTACTCCATTAAAATTGGGATGTTACAACTCTCCCCCACTTAAATTTGATTTCATCCTCGAAATTGTTTCTTATCATCCCTTACACACCAAACAACTTGAACTATTTGGCTACAATCATGAACATAACCCTAGCCTTTTCAAGTCAATCATAGTCAACCCTCACATTTAATCAATCTGAAATCAGGAGTCTCGAGATGATCTGGCTTCCTGACAGACTGCTCATACTGAATCATCTATAACATCCCCCACTGACACATATCACAATACTGTCCGCTTTGGGCTCCCTACGTGAAAATTGAAATCACAGACCCAATTATCCCTACAGGTCACTTAGCCTAACCCAAGCAATCTATTATTCCGTCCGTATTTGCAACCCAACATAATTACCAATACTGCCTAAAAGCGGAAACTGCCCGCACACTGATCTACCTAAAGCAGTATGTTGTCACATGACTGCTTTCTAAAATCTACCGAGACCTCCCTTGTCTCCATACGTTCACCAATCATCTGACATACCGGGTCCCGGCCCAGTCGTGGAGCTAAAGGAATCCCACATAGTTGCCTCACACGACTCCCAAACGAAATCCTTTCCTGGAACTAGTTGCCACTAGTTATCATGTTACTCAAGCTCTAATAACCTTCTGATCTAAATGATCGGGTCCAAGCGTTAAATCCTGACGTCACCAAATCCAACGCTAAAAGTGATTGCTACACCCACAGACTTACATCACTCTAGCACTATCTGCTGCTAGTGAATGCTACGGCTACCCCCGCAGTCTTACAAAACTTTCCATATGACCTAATCGCTAGTGAATGCTACGGCTACCCCCGCAATCTTACAACACTTTCCATACCGGCCGAATACACATTCGACCTAACACATAACTGAACGAAATCCATGGCTAGAATCCCAACCTGATTCCCCAAGCTCTGCTATCAAGCACTGAGAAGATGCGGTACACATGATGGGGAGTTTTACCGAACTCCCAACTCACACAGATCTCAAACCGTCAACCACTTGGGCTGCCTTTCTTCCTGACAAGGAGGCGGAACTTATCCCAATTTCAAAACCACTCCCGCTTATGTATCCCGGGGGTAACTCTCCCCCACTTAGATTCGACTAAGCCTTCACAATGCATGAAAAATCGAGAATTCTCGATCCTTCACTTTCCAACGATCGATCTGATGACAACCAGACCTTTCCAACTGGTACTCCTTTACTAGCCATGATCACACGCTTCTAAAAACTAGATGAACACTTCTGGACCCCCGTGAAACCAACATTCCCTAATGCTTGAATGATCCCACACTCAAATCTTGAAGACCAAAAGACAGATACTCCAACTAATGTCTCAACAACGAGCTACTTCCCTTGGTGCTTTCCCCGCCAATCAATAATGCTTACTAAAACCACTGAATCCTGACCATGCTGAATAACCATCATGTGGGACCCTGTCCGCAGACCTCCCATATAATACCCTTCTTCCCAAGCGCTCCACAAATCTCCTGCTCTCGGCTTTAGAAATCATAACATTCAGGGTTTCGCACCCTGACTTACTCACCAACTCAAACATCCACAGCTGAACTGCAATTAACCTTTTCCCTAAACCGGGCTACAACTACTCCTAAGACATAGTCTACAATCCCTAGAGTGAAATAGATCACACAATCAATCCTTACCATCCGATACAAGAGATCCAAGGAAAATCGGATCTCACAAGATACTTATGTCACCTTGACCCACCTGCGCTCACCAGCACCGAACTATTGTCACAAATCCCGACGACCAACAAACTCCAAGTTGAAATACAACCTGATCCTGGGGTCACAAACCTGCTCAATCCTTCGAGCTCAGAAACTGAAAGGACATGACCTTTCCCTAAAAAGCAACATTCCAGTCCATCAATTTGCCATTCTACTTCCAGCTGCAAAACCCCAGCTAAACATAATCGTCACTCCTTTCCGGAGTCCCTGCGACTCACATTTCAGCCTCGAGCAAAACCCCCGAAGCCTCAAATCAAGAAACGCATCTGCTAGACTCTCCCGCTTAACCCACGGACTGTAACACGTACAGAACACCTCTCTGATTCCAAATAACTGCATCCCTCTACTCATCAGAATATGCTCCTATAACAAGTCCCGGTACTAGAAAGCTAGTCCAGCTCCTCCCCATGTCGTTGTTACAGTTTCTATAGCTGTTGCGGCAACCGTCTCGGCAATGGCTGCATAGCGCTCATTGAAATACTCAACCATGACGGTCTTGATAGACCCAAACATCTTCGACAACTATTCCCTGACGACCCCGATCACCTCCCCCGAGATGATCTCACTAACGCGGTCCTCTGATAATGTTGGCCTATCCCGGCTGCCAGCTCCAGATCTTGACCCGGATCCGGTCTCAAGACGTCTCGTAACCACCATTCTGACAATACATCAAAGAGATCTCTGATAATCCATACAATAACGGGGAACCTACTCCCAACCAAACCCTAGGGGTTGTGACTTCCTTGCTTCGTGTATGGGTCATGTGCTTTCAGTAGTATGGGCCCCTACTACCTTCCACACCTACCCATATTTGTCTCAAGTATCACCACAACACCCTAACACTATACAAAACATGACGAGCACTCAATCCTCACTCCTAGAGGAATGCTAAATATCTCATAACTAGCCTCCCTGCCTCACACAACCCACCCATCCATGAAACTTCCACCAACCCCGCAGTACTAGTGTAAGCTTGCCATACATAACGCTGGACCCTATAGACTTTCGAATATCCAATCCTACCCTAAGCTCCTAATCAAACAAGAACATAACATAAGGCCAAATCAAACATTCTTAGGCTATAAGATCTTAATTATGTAGAACCGTGATACATACACTAAGAAACTACATTAATGATGTCAATCTCATATAAAGGAAACCCTAGTCTAGCAGGCATCATGCAATCAGACAATTTTATCATGCAATTCCTAAAGATCCCTAGCCTAGTACTAACATGTTGTTCTAACATATCTCATAATCAAATAACTTGTATGGTATTTTGGGGTCTACTTACTGGCTTTGGCTGATCGTACACCCTGCATCATCCTTTACTCATTTGAAAACCTTTTTGAAAAATCATTTTGAAAATCCTTTCCTTGATTTGAGACTGGAGTTACACGAGTGTTCCTCCAATTCACTCAAACCAAGGCTTTGATACCAACTTGTAACACCCAAAAATTCAAGTCAATTTAAAACTTTTTAAACAACCCCAAAACCATTAGTTATTACAAACTTGTTTTCAAAATGTATAATATCAGAGTATCCCAGAAACATAGTCATAAAAAGTGAGGAGTCGTACGATCACGCCTTTGCCTTGCCACGATCCCCTGATGTACCAGAAACAATAAACTGAAACTTTAAGCCCGAAAGCTTAGTGAGTTACCCCCAAAATACTGATACACATACAGTCCACATAAACATATCATAACAAACTAAACATAATAGCACATAACGGGTCTACAGCCCCACAGACTGTAATAACCACGAGCCCACAGTACGAGTCTCCCTTAGCCCGTAACTGGAATGCTCCCGAGCCCACAGTACGAGTCTGGAATGCCTACCGGGCCCTCAATTCGTATTTGGAATGCTCCCGAGTCCTCAGTATGAGTCTGGAATGCCTACCGGACCCTCAGCTCATATCTGGAATACTCTCGGGTCCTTACTATGAGCCTGGAATGCCTACCGGGTCCTCAGCTCTTATCAAGAATACTCTAGGGTCTGTTGGCTACCGCACGGAGCAGTACAACCTCAACCCATCCCATATAACATGTCGACATGTATCATAACTAATGCACATACAAAAAATCATACAGTATCACAGGTAGTCCTACAGATCTACCCGACTAGCATATCAACTGGCATACTGTAACAGCCCGGATTCCCAGGTATTATTCATTCTTATATTTTTGGTGATTTGTGAAGAGACTCGGTGAGTTGGAGCCCAAACTCGCCGAGTATGATCGCGGCTATGGGCACGGGTTCGCGTCTGGACTCGGCGAGTCCATGCTGTTTAGTGAAACCCTAATTCCCTAGGTTTGGAGCCTATTTAAGGGCACTTATAGCCTCTCATTGCTGCTACCAGTCCCTTGAGAGAACCCTAAGAGAGCTAAATCATTTTGGGAGAGAGGAAGTCACTTTTGGGCCCTTGTATTCCTTGTTTAGCAAGAAGAAGGTGGCAAGAGCAAGGAGGAGGTGAGATTCCAGCAGATCCAGAGTCCAGAGGCTTCATTTTGAGGTAATAGTTCGAACCTCCTTCAGTTTTAGGGTTGATCTTTAGAGTTAGGGTTTTCTAACCCCTTTGGAGAGTGATTATGTGAAGCAAATGGTCCCTCTTCGAGTTTGTGCCTTGGATCTGGACTCAAAGAGGTCCAGAGACCCTAACCCTTGGAGCTTTTTGGGTTATTATGGAGTTATTGGACCTAGGTTGTCATTTTTTGGGACCAAATCTCCTTTTGATGCCTTGTGGGGGTTATACAAGCATCAAGTTTCGAACTTTACGTGACATTCATGCTTAGGAAGGCCAGATCTATGGTTTGGGGAAGCAGATCTGACCTCAGAAGGTCAATAGAGTTTGTGCATGGCATGAACTCACCAAGTTGTTCTTGAGACTCGGCGAGTAGGGTTGGGGTTTCACATAAATTGTTCAGTGAGTAGACTCATCGGGTTGGGGGATGACCCAGTGAGTCAGGGAGAGTCAATAGGGGGTTGAGTCAAGCCGGAACTCGCCGAGTTGTTCTTGAGACTCGGCGAGTTGAGTCGTGGTGGCCCCACGATTCTTGCCAGGTGGAACTCGTTCAGTTAGGGAAGTACACGACGTGTCAAGAGAGGATCCGAGGGAGTCAGTGAACACGTATAGACTCGCCGAGTCGCTCTAGTTCAATCGCCGAGTCCAGTCAAAGTTGACCGTTGACCATTGACCAGAGTTGACCAGTGTTGACTTGATAGGGTTAGTCAACCTTAGTTGTGAAAGTGTTAATTAGAGGTATATTGTGTTATAAGAGGATTATAGCTGGGGGGATCGAGCGAGTGTGATTTCCGGGATTCGCGAGTTATCGAGATACACGAGGTGAGTCTTCTCACTATACGTTACCTTGAGTAGGTAATCAGAGTTATGTGACTGAGTATTTGTATGCTATATGTATGTTATGTGTTGTACTGCATTATTTCTATGTGATTTATGTTGTGCATGTTTATAGAGTTGGAACCGGAAGGTTCACAGAGTTAGAACCAAACAGTGCACAAAGTAGGGTCCACGGACCCACAGAGTTATAGCCTTGTGTGGCTAATATGTGTTATGTGTGGTATTTGGGGAATTCACTAAGCTTTGTGCTTACAGTGTTTGGTGTTATTTGTTTCAGGTACTAGTGATGACCGTGGGAAGGCGCCGGCTTGATCAGTACACACATGAGATTTTTATGTTATGAGATCTTGGGATTTTTATATGGCATGGATTGAGTTTCAAACATTGATGTTTTTATGAATATTAAATGAATTATGTTTTTATAAAATGCGAAAAATTGTTTTGAAATTTACGGTGTTACAAGTTGGTATCAGAGCCTTGGTTTGAGGGATTCGACTACACCTTCGGGCGTATTTGAACTCAAACTGAAGATTTGAGAAGTATTTTCAAAAAAAAAAGTAAAAGATTTTTGGAAAAACACAGAGCAGAGTTGTGTGTACGATCAGTCGGCGCCCGAACGGTGATTTCCCAAAATACCCTCATGTTATGTGATATTGATATTGATATGATGTATTCTCATGCTAGAGTAGGGTAGGTACTCCTATTAGGACTAGAGTGGCCTGATTTGTGATGCCTTAGCCTATGGAGAGGTGAGCTGCTATGAGATGCTTGAGAGTGAGTAGGTAGCAGCGAGGGGCTTATGAGAGATCTGTTAGAGAGTGGATTATGCATAATAGAGTACTTGGAACTTGGGATCCGAAGAGGAGGACTTGGGGTGTATTCTGATACGGTGCGGATCTATGGTTTGGGGAAGCAGATCTGACCTCAGAAGGTCAATAGAGTTTCTGCATGGCATGAACTCGCCGAGTTGTTCTTGAGACTCGGCGAGTAGGGTTGGGGTTTCACGTAAATTGTTCAGCGAGTAGACTCGCCGGGTTGGGGGATGACCCAGTGAGTCAGGAAGAGTCAATAGGGGGCTGAGTCAAGCCGGAACTCGCCGAGTTGTTCTTGAGACTCAGCGAGTTGAGTCGTGGTGGCCCCGCGATTCTTGCCACGTGGAACTCGTCGAGTTAGGGAAGTACTTGACGTGTCAAGAGAGGATCCGAGGGAGTCAATGAACACGTATAGACTCGCCGAGTCGCTCTAGTGCACTCGCCGAGTCCGGTCAAAGTTGACCGTTGACCATTGACCAGAGTTGACCAGTGTTGACTTGATAGGGTTACTCAACCTTAGTTGTGAAAGTGTTAATTAGAGGTATATTGTGTTATAGGAGGATTATAGCTTGGGGGATCGAGCGAGAGTGATTTCCGGGATTCGCGAGTTATCGAGATACGCGAGGTGAGTCTTCTCACCATACTTTACCTTGAGTAGGTAATCAGAGTTATGTGACAGAGTATTTGTATGCTATATGTATGTTATGTGTTGTACTGCATTATTTCTATGTGATTTATGTTGTGCATGTTTATAGAGTTGGAACCGGAAGGTTCACAGAGTTAGAACCAGAGGGTTCATAGAGTAAGGTCCACGGACCCACAGAGTTATAGCCTCGAGTGGCTAATATGTTTTATGTGTGGTATTTTGGGGAACTCACTAAACTTTGTGCTTACAGTGTTTGGTGTTATTTGTTTCAGGTACTAGTGATGACCGTGCGAAGGTGCCGGCTTGATCAGTACACACACACGGGATTTTTATGTTATGAGATCTTGGGATTTTTATATGGCATGGATTGAGTTTCAAACATTGATGTTTTTATGAATATTAAATGAATTATGTTTTTATAAAATGCGAAAATTTGTTTTCAAATTTACGGTGTTACACATACATCACTAACTCAAACTCAACATATCAATAACTACTAGGATATCAAATCTAATGGGCCGGCCTTGGTGCCTTAGACCCCTTAGTATAGTGAGGGTAACTCACCTGACACTGCTGAAGTCCCGCTGATACCACTCCAGCTGCTGGTTGACAGGTTCCCGAACTGTCAACATCAAACAATACCTAATTAATAATTGGGTCCCAAGCTCAAAGTCCAACTCATACTCCAAAAGCCCCAAAAGTCAAGTAATGGGCCAAGGCCCAACATATGGACCAATTTTCCAAATTGGGCCCAGACCTATACATGGTCTTTCCTTAAGGCCCATCCAATTAGTCCAGTCCAATTCCCATGGCCCAATATCACATAATCGTAAGGGCCCAATTATGGCCCATCTATGGCCCAATTTTCCAAATTAGGCCCAACCCCTCATATGGGCCTTACCCTAAAGCCCATCACATATTCTAGTCCATATGATCATTCTTGGATGGTCCATTAATAATCCAATTACCAAAGCCCAATAGAATGGCCCAACACAAAGCCTAAGTGAAATTAGGGTTTCACATAAATTGATGATTAGGGTTAAGTGTTCCTACTTAACCCATTAAGGGCTTAATCCATTAAGGACTTAATCCATTAAGTCTATTATTGCCTTAGAGTAATTTACTAATGATTTTAATTTAATATTTCAAGTTGATAATCAATTAATAGCTTAGGTTTATTAAATAATTCCTACGTGGTCCCGAGAAATCCCAAAATTAGGGTTTCATGGCATTAGGGTTTTCCAAACCCAAATTTGGGCTTTCACTCAAATATTAGCCCATTAATCAAATAGTTGGGCCTCTTGGTCACTTTGGGCCTTATTGGGTCGATTAGGGCTTTATTGGTCCTACTTTGGTTCTTTCGGCCCATTAGGGATTAGCAGCCTCTTCTCCAAACATCCAAACGAGTCCAAAAATGCAATGAGGCACACCGCCACCTGACATGGCGGCAGGAGGCGGCAGCCACCACCTCACGGTGGTGGTTTCAAGTTTTCTATTATTATTCTGAAATTGATTACAATTTACAACCCAAACTGAATAGCACACTCACACACTAATCTAAAACATACACACACACGCTAATAAACACACACACACACAAGCAAAAACACCGACCGCAGCCCTTTGTCGATCTTGAAGGAGGTTAACGGCGGTAGTCGGAGCGGAGATGGCAACAACTCTCATTAGTGGTGGTGGTTATGCATCGGCAAGAAGGAGATGAAGGGGAACGATCGGGTCAGTAGCAACGTCAGCCACGCAGCAGCGAACAAGATAGTTCATCGGCCTCCGGCGGTCACTCGATGCCCAAAGCGACTCCAGTAGCAGCACTGAGGCGGCAATGGTGTTGACGGCGCCAGCGATAGACGAATGGGCATCAGCAGGATCTGAACAATGTAGAAGAAGAGCGATTGGAGCGCTCTTGACCTCGTCGGAACAGTCCAACAGCGGCGAAGAAACGATGCTCGGTCCTCGTTGGCAACTCCGACTCCAACAACAAAAGTGCAGCAGCGACTGGAGGTAAAAGCAACCCGACAGCAACGAAGGATCACCCGCTGCCCCCTCCCGCCGGTGGTCTTTGGCTTCTCCGGTCATCACGACTGGATTCATTGGTCTCGGTTGGCCTGAACAAGCCACATGGTGGTGGTACCGGAGTTGAGAGATAGAAGATTGCGGCCGGTTGAAGATGAGAGGGAGGTATAAGGGGAAGGTGACGGCTGGAAATAGAGTTAGGGTTTAGAGAGACTAGCGATGGGTTTTATACCCGGATTCTTTTGAATCTTTCCCATAACAACACAAATGGTCCCTCCTTGCCATATTTCTTTCAAAAACTGATACCTACTTTATTATTTCGACCCCTCCTTCTGAAAATCCTTACTAATCAAGTCCAACATTTACTTTTTAACCCCCGCTTCCATAATTTCTTTTATATTAAGCCTCCAGAGGTCCAAATATTTACATTTAGCTTCCCGAACCAACACTCCTCCAATTATCATTCGATTTTGGGCTATAATAAAATACAAAAATAATAAAATTACTTCCCGGGACTCCTTCTTTACTATTTAATTACTCCATTAAAATATGGATGTTACATGTAAATTTTAATTTTTTTTCTTCACCCACCTTCCATCTTCATTTACCACATGTGGGACATACTATCGTGTCTTCGTATTCGTTCCTGTAAAGTATATAGTTAATGGAACATGCATGTATCTTTATACACCTTGAACCCATTGCCTTGAATGCTTTCTTGCCCTCATATGTACTATTTTACATTTTGTTTCCTTCTGGTAACATATTTTTGATCAACACTAATAATTATGTAAAGTATTTATCGTATACTCCATACTTACTCATCAAGTTGAGTAGTTGTATTATTGCAGATAACTTTGTAAAGTTAGGGCACCCTCTATATAGGGGCTTCTCAACATCATCTATTAGTTCTCTGAACTTGTCAGGGTCCTAATGAAATTATCTTTTGTAGCTTCAACCATCTCCACTGTTTATGCAGCATATGTTGGCATTTCTCTTGTGAAGTATGTGAATTCAACAACGTATGATGTTTCCATGGAAAAATCCTCTTTATAAACACATTTACTTGGTGGTTCCTCTTTTTCTCCATGTTTAGTCTAGGTCGTGTAGGTTTGATCAATTCCATTACCGAATAGGTGAGTATCAACCACATCAATTGAGCGAGATATGTGTTTTACACACCTTATACGTGGACATGAAATTTTCTATCTTTTTTTTGGTATCTAAAGGATTGATATTCCTAGAAATCTTGTAATTGCGTACTGCGTATTTTAAAAATTCAGCGACACCTTTTATATAAGTCTCTGTGTTTCTATATGATCCCATCCAAGACTTATCCATTTTGATGCTACAATAGTCATACATGAATTCAATAAGTAAGATCAGCTGTTCATTTATGTTTTTTTATCAAACAGTTGGTGTACATACAGGAAAACAACACAATATAATAAACAAATCCAATACATAAAAACCAAATCAACGTAAACTGTAGATTATAGCGTATATGCATAGTAATTAAATTCGTTATCAAACCAAATAAAAATAACTCTTATGTTGAGGGTTTTTTTATGTCCTTGAAGAACTTATACAAATGTGATGTATGCCTACCTGTATAAATATCTAGTAGAAGTTATTCTGTATTAACAATAATTTGTAGCGACCAGAGAATGCTTCAATGAAAATTTATATTGGATGAATATTCATATTCAGTCAATGCGTATGGATCATCAACAATATATCAAAAAAAGGAAATTATATATTGAGAAAGGAAATTACTTACTGATAAAGGAAATTACTTAATGATATTATCTAGTGTGTGATAGAATTAACAAACATGTAATTTATCAAAAATTAAAAAAATGTTGTAAGTGGGGTTCGAAACCACAATCATCCAGAATATATATGCGGTAAATCTGTCTACATTGACCAACTAGGCTACATTTTATTACATAATATATTTGGTTATGATAAAAGGAAACTATAATAATTATTAATATGATGCAAAAGTTGAACCAATGAGCCAAAATACGTATACATTTCATCAAACTCATCTATTGTAGCAACAATTTTGGAAATAGAAACAAATGAAAAAATACCTCGACTTCCACTCACTGTCAAAGACCTTTCTTTAAGTTGTTTACTTAATCTCCTGACTTCAAAAAAAGACAACTATACCCATGCTTGCTGTAACACACGGAATTCAGGTATGTTACCTTTTATCCCTTGGGTTAAGATTTATTTTGCATCAGAGTCCCCTCCATATGTTGGGTGCACATATGTGTATGCTAAGCGTACATGGGTTTTATGGACGTGGACTTCAAACACATACCTTGGGTGTACTAAGGTGTACACGGGGCGTATGTGGCCAGAGACAAAGACCCTAATCTTAGAGCATGAGACCTATTTAAGCTCATCTATGAAATTTGGATCTCACCCTTATCAACCTCCACTGCTTGTTATCATCCCTTAAACCCTAGTTTGCTAGTGAGTGTGATCCTTGATCATTAAGGTGTCTTTGATGGCCATTTTAGTGTGTTTTCAAGAAGAAGTGCTTGGTCTGCAAGCCTTATACGTGGTTGAGCTTCTAGATCCTGCATCTAGATCGTCTTGGAGAGCTTCTGGAGGTGAAATGTTTAGACCTTGCTAATCCTTTTGCTAGTTTGAGTTAGGCTTGGCTGTGAGTTCATGTTTGGTCAATGGATCCTCTTTTGTGAGTTTGAGTAACTCTAAAGGTTAGAAATGTTAGATCTGATTCCCTTTGGCATATTAGAAGCATAAAAATGATATCTTCATGGTTGTTATGGAACCTTGCATGGGTTTGAGTTCTTAAAGTAAGTCTTAGTGGACAAATAGGATGTTGGTGTAAGACCCGAAATCTTGAAGAGAAATTGTTGAGAATTAACCTATTTCAAGGTGAACTCGACGAGTTGGGGGGAACAACTCGACATGTTCAAGATGGAAGAATCGTGAGGGTTTAATGAACCAACACGACGAGTTAAGGTGTCTCAACTCGGCGAGTTGGTCGCTGGGAAGGAAACCCTAATTTCTAGGGTGTTTCACCTTATTTAAAGGCCTTAAGTTCCTTTGGTAGGCCTCCTTATCAGCCTCCATTATTATCAAAATGCTAGAACGAGTTGTAGCCTCCATTGTCAAGTTCTTGAGCCTTGGAAGGAAGTTTGGTGTCCATTTTGTGCATTGTGAAGGACTTAGAAGATATTGAAGTTTCTATGCTTGGAGGAAAGGTCTTAGATCCAGAATCATTATCCATTTTGCAAGGAGTTTGAGGTATCAAGTTCTTATCTTGACGGCCAGATGTTTAGATCTTTCTTTTTGAGTTAATTGTTATGTTTGATTCATGGTTTGGATGGATGTTGGGATTAGGACGTCACAAAGCCTTACTCTTTCAGATCTGGGGTTTTCATGGGATCTTTTGGCATAAAGGTGCCAACTTTATGGATTTAAGGGCTTCATGCATTCTTTAAGTCCCTTATTAAGCACTTTTTGTGCATTTGAGCCTCTCCTAGTCATGCATGAGCATAAAGTTGGAAACTTTACATGGTCTTCCAGCTCTAGGGTATCAGATTTGCAATTTGGGGCATTGACGTTGAGCATTAAGTGTTTAATGGTTAAGCCCTCATTCTTTTAAGTCTAGGGTTTGGGCTTGGACCCATTTTGGTGGCTCCTAAAGGTAAATTTGGAAAATTTACCCTTTTAGACCTCATATTTAGTCGAGATCAGAGTTGTGAAGCTCTTGGAGTCAATAATGTTAGCTTAATGTATTAAGATGTGGGTTTCTGGCTAATTCGGCGAGTTTATTGATACACTCGGTGAGTTGGCTTGGTTTTTCCCCAACGTTGCAGATTGATAAAGGAACACAGCGATTTGAAGGATAAAACTCGACGAGTTGGGTCAACTCAGACCGTTGACCTTGACTTTTGACATTAGTCTTTGACTAAGTTGTACTAAAGGGGTATTTGAGGTAATAAGAATTTTAATTAAGAAAATTATAGGCTTAGGATAAGACCTATATGGGATTGGGCCCAATTAGGAAACTTAGGCAATTAGTGGGACTTTGTGGATCTTTTGGGATGTGGGCCTCAATTTTGGTTCATGTTGGGTCAGGGGTAAAATCATTTTACCACAAGTAAGGATTATGGATTGTAGCTTGGAACCCAATTGCTAATTGGGTGTGTTGTTGGTATTGATAGCTCTGGGAGTCGGCAGGGCATCATCTACGGATTTCTTTCAGTGAGCTTCTGCATTCAAGGTGAGTCTCCTCACTGTCCTATGGGTCGAAGGCACCAACGCCGGCCCATTTGGTTTATGTATTGTAGGAAGACCCAAGGGTAACCCTTGTCTTTGTGATGCTTGCATGGAAGACCTAGAGGTGGCTCATGGCACTTGTCTGTAATACCTAGGGTTTTGGCCCCCGGCCTGGCAAGGAAGACCACGAAGAGGCTCGTGGCATAGTGGCAAGACTATGGATGGCACATAACACTTTTATTATTTGTGATATATGTATGATATGCATGGCTCGATGTTATGAATGTTATTTATGGCTCGATTGGTATATATGGTATGTGGTATTTGGGGAACTCACTAAGCTTCGTACTTACAGTTTGTGGTTTATGGTTTTAGGTAATTCTGGTTCAATTGGGAAGGGCCCGACTTGATCGTTGCGCATCCACACGTGTTTTCTGCAATATGTGATCTTGGGAATGAACTCTCCTTATGAAATGTTGTTTGGAAAACTTCCAGATTATTCTTCATTATGAGTGTTTGGGTGTACATGTTTTGTCTTGACCTCATGTAAAGAGAGATAAGTTGTCTAGAAAACCAGCTCTTTGTGTTTTTCTAGGATGTGGTATTGGTCAAAAAGATTATCGATGTTATGATCCATCAAATCAGAAAATGTATGTTTCTTGCAATGTCACTTTTTTGGAGCATATTCCATTATGTAGCATTTATGATTAGTCACATGATGCAACCCAAGAGGAGCTTCATACTATTGATCCGTTTAGCATTGACATTGATGATCCATCACATGTCACTGATCCACAACCTGTTGTTGATCCACCACCTGTCATTTATCCTCTGCATGCAGATCATCAAGACCCCTCTCTATCAAGGCCTTATCGTAATAAGAAGTCCGCAAAGCTTCCTGACTTTGTCTATTCCTCATACTCACCAATTTTTCCCTCCTTTATTGATAATGTACATCGTCTCTTTGACCCAACATCCTACAAAGAGGCCGTTTTTGATCCCTTTTCGGAGACCGCTATGGATGAGGAACTTGCAGCTCTTTATCAGACCCATACAAGGGATCTGGTTCCGCTTCCACCTGAAAAGCGCACGATTGGTTGTCGTTGTGTATATACAATCAAAAAACAAATATTATGGATCTGTTGAGCATTATAAAGCCAAAATTTTTGCGAAAGGGTACGCATGAAAGTATGGTATGGATTATGAAGAGACGTTTGCTCCTATTGCAAAAATGATGACTTTTCGGACCCTAATTGCAATTTCTTCCATTCACCAATGGAAGATTTATCAGATGGATTTCAAGAATGCGTTCTTGAATGGCGATCTTCATGAGGAAGTATACATGTATCCTCCCCCTAGGATTGCTCACCAACCAGGTGAAGTTTGTCGACTTCGGAGGGCACTATATGGCCTCAAACAAGCCCCTCGTGCTTGTTTTGAGAAATTTTCTATGTTGATTACTTCACTTGGTTTGTAACCAAGTAACCATCTCTTCGCCCTATTTGTTCGATGCACCGATGCAGCTCAGATTATTCTTTCCTTATATGTCGATGAAATGATTATTACTAGTGATGATCATGATGCTATAAAATCTTTAAATCGTGGTTTGGCTCACCATTTTGCTATGAAATACTTGGGTTTGCTACGTTATTTCTTGAGTATTGAAGTTGCTTAGTCTCCAAAGGGTTATCTTCATCTCAAACAAAGTATCTTTTAGATTTGTTTGAATGTGATGACTCACGGATAATTGTACAATTGATATACCCATAGAGAGTAATGCAAAGTACTCTCCAACTGATTGTGTCCCATTATCATATCGAAGCCTTTATTGTACCAATGTAGGGATTTTGGTTTACCAGACTGTCACTAGATGTGATATTTCTCGTGTAATTCATGTGGTTAGCCAGTTTGTCAATGCTCCTACTATTTTTCATTAGGGAGTTGTTCTTTATACTTTAAGATATCTATATGGTACTTAGTTCCGCACTCTTTGTTTCCATCTACATCCTCTCTTGAGTTGCGTGCCTATAGTGATGCAAATTGGGATAGTGATATTTATAATCGTAAGTCCACTATTGGGTATTGTATTTTTCTGCCACTGCGATCCAATGTACGTACCTCGCACAACCCGACGTTTCTGCTGCGGACTGAGGCTGTGACAAATTGGTATCAGTGCCACAAGTTATAGCGAACTGGTAATTCTTTAAGAACTACGACTATAACCTAGGACGTACGCTCTAAATTAGTTAAATATATTAAAAAGTATTATTATTAATTACCATACATATAGACTACATACGGGAGAGGTGACTAGTTTGAATTCTCGTTTGGGTTGCTGGATTTCACAACGGCTATAAGCTAAAATGGTTCTGCCCTCTGACATTTCACACTTGGCCGATCCTTAATTGATAGTCTTAAAGTACATAACATATAATTAACAAAATACCCTTAATCAAACAATAAGTAGATAAAGATTTATATAAACTCTAATAAATATACATACGTATCATAAAGATAATCCAATTAAATCACAACTTAAAATTTTAGGTCAAAAACGAATCCTAGGGTTAGAACAGTATTGTGTTCGTACCACAACTAGACCTAGAATGCACAAATAAGTTTTATTATGGTCGTACCGACACACTCCTAAACCTGTATGTCGTACTTGGCAATCTGAACGCTTAAGGGTTTATGGATCGATAACTTAGTTTGATTAGTTGATTTAAAAGTTAGACCAACACCTACTGCTTGAGAATTTTGGATCTGTGGCCTAAATCGACGTCTTGAGGATTGGAGATATAGGTCAATACCTATTACGTGAGGATTCAAATCTTAGTTTGGAATGGTACACCTTGAGGATATTCGTATTAAAATTATTTTTATTTGATGATTCTCATAATATTTCTCATAAACATCTTCTTGTTTGATGTCGTATGCAACATTTCAGAGTGATATGATATAGGCTTGGGTGTCGTATCCTATACCGAAAGAGGAACAGGTTGTGCCACACACGCCAGAGACAGAGAGTGACTATGATCCTACGATGCCTTTACCCCTACCCTAGTATCTGTCTTGGAGGATGATGAGCCATTTGAATAAGAGGAGGAGCTCGTTGAGGAGGATGACCAACATAATGAGGATTTTGGTGGGGAACTAAAAGATAGATCACAATAACCGGATTTGTCATCCCATGATGACCCTGCCGAGTATGTTGAGACTCAGGAGGAGGACACTACTGATTAAGATCCATCCCTATAGATTTCGACTCCACTAACCCCATCTTTTGGCCGATCGTTATGTACTCTTACTTCAGGGCCAAGGATGATATGCACTCTAATAAAATATGTCCCCATCCGTCCCGAAAAACAGAAGCCTCACTCCCATCATCCCAAAAAAGAGCAGTCTGCTTCATAGAAGCCCCCAAAAGTAGATAAAGGGATTAGGGAAGAAAGCATCGGGTTTTACCAGGTTGGAGATTCCTCACAAGCACCACTATGAGACCATATTCCAAAGGATCTTACTTATAAGGGGATTTTAGTTTTGATTCCACAGGTAGACGACATGATGACATCATACATCGCACAGATTTAGATCTGATATCATTGAGGAGGGCATAATGGAAGAACATAGAAAAACTTGGCCCCCATGCTTTCTCCCATGCTTCTACTTTTGATTAAACAAATTGGAAAATCATGTCTCTTTATGACTCTCTTAATTTCAGCAATCATGGAGAAAAGGAGAAGAAGACGTTTATATTTTTATAAACTCACAGTTTATAAGATATAAAAATTTTATTTTGCTAAAATATAAAAGGTTTACCTAGTCCAAAATGTTGTACATAACTTATTAATTCATACCATATGAATTATGTAATGTTACTTGCTAATGAACCAGCAGGCAGAGCAGGAGGGCCTTATAGACTGTCTACACTCCTTAGAGGAGGAAGTGGCCGCCATGAGACAACAAATCATTGCAGTTGAGGCTAGGGCAGCCTTAGCAGATCAGAGAGTGGAAGGGGCCACTCGTGAGATGTGTGAAATGGCTAGGCACCTTGCACGTCATTTTGGCATATGATAGACTAGGATAGCCAAGTGAGCTAGTAACTTCGCTACTCGCACTATCTCCTAGGTTTATTATGTCTTTCGTCACAACTAGTAGTAGTAAATCAAGAGAGGTACGCCCTCCAAGAACCCATGTAATCCGAATCAACTAATTGTTTTGATAGCTATATTCTATTTTGACAAACTTAACGTTCGTACAATGCCTACTACTACTTATCACCATAAGTACATTTTGAGAATGTTGTCGAAACTTTTAGGAATCATACAGAATCATGCCTTTACATGGAAGTAACCAGCCAACTGACACTGATTCTACAAATAGACACCGCCACTTTTCAAGCCGTGGTCACAGCCGTCATGGCACAACTCAATGCTAATAACACAAACAAAACTGGAATCGGTGTCAACAATTCCAATCGTAATAATAACCAAGAGCACCAACGAGTGGTTGTCTACAAGGACACCCCAACCCAAGAACATGAAACTAAAGTCCTCGAGCGGGAAATAGGGCAGCTCAACTCAAGGACCTACCAAAAGGCAACAAGTTGTAGCAGTCCATACCCCCACTGACCCTACTACCTCAAGACCGAGAAAACCATATGCTGGAAACCTCCCAAAATGCAACTAGTGTAGCTTCCATCATAATGGAGGTTTCCAGGAGTTACATTGCGATAGGTGCAACAAAAAGGGGCACATAGCCTGCCACTGTAGGACTCGGACCAAGGCATCACTCCAACCCACGATGTTGGAGTAAGTCCACTATGCCATACATGCGGTGAAACGGGACATTTCAAGAGAGATTGTACAAAAGAGAGGAATGACGGAGGAGCGGGAGGAGTTTAACAACTAGACATGATGAAATAAACAGGGAACCCTACTGGGATTTTCGGTACGTTCCCAAAAAACAAAAATTAAGCATCGAATTTTCACAAAATTTTTTGCCAATTAAAAACATAATCATAAATTGTTCCCTCATCCGCACAAATCATATCATCCATAGAAAAACTATAGATCCTTGCAGGTGAGCTATGATGGCTTAGTGTAAACACAGGGTCATATATAATTAAGATTCTACAAACTTAGAGTGAATGATTCCGCCTTAATTCATGTTCCTTATCTGGTTGTGGATTTAGGATAGGGCCACTCAGTCAACTGTCTTTTCAATCCTAGTTATATACGACTAGGTTACACCAAACTATTATAGAGAGACCTAGTAGGAATCATACTACGAAATTTCATCATTATTTATCAAAGTACTCGTACTGCTAGTACACCCTAATCCCAGTATAAAATATTTGCAGTAGTAATAACAAAGATACAAATTGAAAGCACTAAAGACGTACATATAGACAGCATAATTGTTCTAAACAATCATCCATTCCAAATTGACTTAACATTTGTTACAATAAGAATCCAACGTCCTCATTTGACATGGACTGGCTTGATCCTCGCCCCACCAATTTCATGTACTGCAAGGAGATCCTTCACCTTACCCGACCGATTAACGAAACTCTTTCAATCTATAACGACAAGCCTATGAATCATCTATTGCATCTAGACTCATAAGTACCTATATAAGAGGTACCACGCTCTTTCCTAGCCCACAATAGAATAGGAAACAAGAAGCAAAATAAATCAATGGTAACCCAAAGATTTATAACCTTTCTGAAGTATTTCCCAGAAGTTCTTTCATAAATACCACCCATGTGCCAAGTTGAGTTCGGAATCGACTCGACTCTTGGAGCCATTTCCATAGCCAAATCCCCGATGCCACTTAGCACCAACATAAATACAGAAATTGACCGGTTAATGGAACGACCTAATAGGTAAGGAAATTATCAAACCGAGACTCTAACCTCAGAGAGCACCCATCTGACTCATAAGGAGGAAAGGTGAATTGTCCATAGGACCACTGAATACTAAGAGTCAAACAAACCCATCATCAAGGACTAATATTATCCATTCTGAACTGACGATCCATTCAACCAACTTCAAAGAAACGAGCAAAAGTTCGACATACCACTAGCTCAGGGTTTCGTAGGAAGAAACTCCCAAGACGGCCTAAGACTCACAAGGCCAGCTACACCACATGCAACCTTAACACTAATGACAATAGTGTTTGTCTTAAGATCTAGAGGCACTACCTTTAGGGAGTCAAGTGCATAATCTTCCTTAGACCAATCGAGATCCTCGTGAAGATCGGTTCGGTAGCCCATAGACTTCGGTTACCACAACAACTCAGCATCATGCATCCCACATTCCACGTGTCCAACCCTAATAAGTATCTAATCACTGAAGCTCTGGTAATCCCACTCGACGAAATCCAAGTAAACAAGAACCTACACCCCAAAGAGGAACATGTGAGAATCATGGATAGGGAAACCAAAAGAGCAAAGTCAAATATCAATAATGAAGGCCCGTTGTAATGCCAAGCGGTGACTGAATTCACTTGAGAACACAAAGACCAAATGACACAGAAGTACCCACAACTTCTCCCTAGTTGTACATGTTGGATTAGGTGACTAAGACCATAACTATAACTGGTATGTACTTGACCCGATAGTAGCATGGTCCTTTTGGGTTGCCTTCACCAAAGCAATTTAATAGGATGGACTTTTGAGAAAAAGGTTATTTGTGATTTATTAATATATTATAAGTATAATATATTAATTGAGAGATCATATTATTTAATTAGTATTTGTCAAGAATTAATTTAGTGATCAAAAGAGACTGATTAAATATACAGGGACTGATTAAGTAAATCAATGGTTCGTAAGTGTGGGCCAATGATCCATGGTTGATTAGGATGGGCTAAACCAATATGATAGTCCATGGAGGTTTAACCCATGGAGCCTAAGAAATATGAAAGGTCATGGTGCATTAGGGTTTGCATGGATGAAACCCTAGCCTTTGTCACACTATAAAAGCAACCCCTAGCCCTAAAATTGGTTGTCCATTCATTCTAAGAGAGTAATAACCGACTTTGAGCTAACTAGCCTACTCTCTCAAGCCTCCTCTTGTATTTGGTGTTTGTGATACACTAGAGGCATCACACTTGAGGTGCTAAAGCTTTCTAAGGCCAAGAACTACAAAAAAAACATCAAGAGGTATTCATCTAACTTGGTTTTTATGTTGTATATCCTCTACTGTATCTAGTTAGGATGTATGCTTTGGAAAATTGAAATTGCATGTATAATTAGAGAAAACTTAGATCCAAAGCATCTAGGGTTGCATATGCACCATAGGAGTGTTATAGTGGTTAAAACTCAACAGTGGTATCAGAGCCTGGGATTGTTTTCTATTATATTTGATGCTTAGTTATTTTTCAAAGCTGAAAAAATCGACTTTCTGGCCTCTGACTGATGAACTCATCGAGTCCAATGATCTGACTCGATGAGTTCACTCACTAAAAGGGAAACTCAACGAATCACGTTCATGTACTCGTCAAGTACAGGCTTCTGTTTGCAGAAATTCGAGTTTTTGGTCACAATTGGATTAGGATCATTACCATAAACTGTTTGTATCATAAAATTGTATTTTCTTATTTGGTAATGATGATCTTCTTCCAATTAAAATACAATTGTCAAATTTTAAGATAATAAGATAATTATTTGTATTATTTGATATGAATTTCCTTGCTATATGAGTTAGATTAGATCAATGGTAAATTATATGATAATGTTGTTAGTTAAAATTGATCTAAGTTGTTCTTGAAGTGACTTTTGTAACTTGTCCTCAAGTTATATGAAAAGTCTCATTCATGAACATTAAAACTCATAAGTTTTCATAATTTATGGAAACCAAAAGTTATGAATAGTTACAAAACTTTCCCTCAAGTTTTGGAGTTTTCAAAGTCTCACTTATGAAACATTTAATTCCAAACCTTAGAATTTTAAAAGTTTAAAATTCAACCCTTATACTATTATAATATTATAAGTTTAATAATATATATATATATATATATATATATATATATATATATATATATATATATATATATATATATAAGACAAGTCATTCTTACCATTAGTAGGCCTCATTCATGAAGCCGGTCTATAAGGGGGGGATAAGGTTACTGCCTATAAAATGGTGGGTTAATGGGTGTCCACTCTCACCCATCGCTTCCTTGACTGGTGGAGGGTCGTTAGACGAACGAGTAGGATAGGACATTAATTCTCGTTATAAGTATAATGATAATTATGTAAGTAACTAAATGTTTTATTAAATTTCCAATCTTAGTTACTATAGGAAAAATGTGAAAATTGTGCTATTCCATGAAATTGCACTTTGCACCGTGCTAAGTCGTTAGTGGAGCGTGTGTGGTTAACCGACACATTAATTTGGAACTAGCAAGGGTGGCAAAGGGTAGCTTGATGTTACTCATAGATCAATGGAGTGTGTTTGGTTAACCGGCACATTGATTAGGTGATTTGTAACATTAAGAGTACCAAGCACATTTGCATGGTTATTCACACCTGATTTCTGATACTCGGCATCCTAGTCACAAACTTGAAGGGCATAATCGAGATTTAAAAATTCCATTGAAAAGTTCAGTGAATATTAAAAGAATCTAGGACTTTCAATCCAATTTAAAAATTAATAATCAATTTCGTTTTATGGTGGAAATTGGTAAATCGTCATTTACCTACCTTCAAATATTTTGTAATTGGATTACGGCATCCCTCTTCCGAATTGTAAAATATTGTGTTGGGTCCTAGCCGTAATATTTAATTTGGGTGTTATATTAAGGATTCTTATATAATCTAAACTTGTTCTTTTTCTTTTCAGATGTCTATCCCAAAAAATGTTTTAGGCTCCAACCCTTCTAGCTCATTCTCCCTCGTGAACTTGGTTGGGAGAACTATCTTCAATGGGTAAAACTTTAACGATTGGATTAGAAACATTCGTATGGCCCTTCGCTATGAGGAAAAAGAATATGTCCTCGAGAAAGAGCTGAAGGAGATTGATGAAAAAACTGCTACTCCCGAGCAAATCGAGGAATACAGGGTTCATGAGAGGGACGCGACAAAGGTGTCATGCATTATGATTGCTACCATGATTGTTGAGCTTTAAAAGTCCTATGAGGACCTCTGGACCTACGAAATGCACCAAGATTTGATGGAAAGGTACCATCAAAGTGCTCGGTAGGAAAGGTATGAGATCAATTCCTCCATGATCACAACCAAAATGAAGGATGGAGAGTCCATCACGGCCCACTTGCAAAAGTTGCAGAGATATGTGGACCAGTTGTTGAAGTTGAATGTGAACTGCGATCAAGAGTTGGCTATTGACATCATCCTACATTCGTTTCCTCCTTGTTATGACCCGTTCATAATGACTTATCATATGAAAAGTTCAAAGAGTTTAAGCAAGAAATGGAGAATCAATTGGGCAGGAAGACAAAGATGCTCTGATCTAATCAAGGTGGATAGTATCGTAGTATCGAGTTTTACGACTATCTTAAGGAATGTGGAATTGTTTCACAGTTAACGGCACCTAGGACATCGCAGTTGAATGTTGTGGTTGAGAGGCGCAATAAAACCTTGTTGGACATGGTTTGTTCCATGATGAGTCGAGCTTCGTTACCTATATCATTCTAGAGGTATGCATTAGAGACTGCCGCCCATATCCTTAATCTATTCCCAACTAAGAAGATTGCCAAAACACCTCACGAGATGTGGACAGGGAAGGTTCCCCTGTTGGATCACATCAATGTTTTGGGTTGCAAGGCTTTTGTAAGATGAGAGACTCACGGCAAGCTCAGACCTCGTAGTGAGCAATATATTTTCATTGACTACCCACATAAATCCTTTAGATATCTCTTATATAGACCAAGTGACAATGTTGTCTTCATTGCGAGGAAAGGCGTTTTCCGAGAGAGAGAGAGAGAGAGAGAGAGAGAGAGAGAGAGAGAGAGAGAACTCATATACCGAGAGGACAGTGGGAGGAAAATTGACCTTGAATAGCTTCAAGACTTAAGTGATGAAGGAACCTAAAACACTGGCGCTCAACCCAAGGAGGAAACTCCTGTTGAACCGATTGACGAGTTTGTACCTCTGAGACGCTCCAGTAGAGTTAGTATTCCACATGTGTTATATGGCTTTCATATAACAACTAAAGGTGATACATTTATCAGTGATAGTACATTGATAAATCTGGATGAACCTAATAACTACAAGGAAGCCATGGCAGACCCCGAGTCTGCTAAATGGAAAGAGGAAATAGACAGCGAGATTCAGTCCATGTGTGACAATCAAGTTTAGAACTTGGTTATGTACCAGCTTGCAAGACAGTCAGGTGCAAATGGATCTTCAAGAAGAAGACCGACATGGATGGGAAAGTACACACATATAAGGCGCGACTGGTTATGAAGGGATTCACTCAAACTCAGGGAGATGACTATGATGAGACCTTCTCACCAGTAATAAAAGATTAAATCTATAAGGGTTATGTTATCCATAGTTGCATTTCATGATTATGAAATATGGCAAATGGATGTCAAAACTGCTTTCCTTAATGGAAAGTTGGATGAAGATGTTTACATGTGTACCCTAATAGAGTGTGTAAGCTTGAGAAATCCATTTATGGATTGAAACAAGCATCTCACAGATGAATCTTTGTTTTGATGAGTCAAAGAGTTTGGGTTTTCGAGAAGCAAAGATGAGTCCTGCATATATGTCAAAGCTAGTGAGAGTATAGTTAGCTTTCTAGTATTGTATGTAGATGGCATACTTCTCATAGGAAACGACATTCCAACCTTACAGAAAATTAAGTCCTGTCTTGGGAAGTGTTTCACTATGAAGAACCTTGGAGAAGCTGCCTATATTCTAGGGATAACGATATTGAGAAACAGGAGTAAAAGACTAATAGGACTTAGTCCAAGTACCTACTTGGACAAGGTGTTGAAGTGTTTAAGCATGGAGAACTCCAAGAAAGGTGACTTACCTATCCAAAGCAATACCAAACCGAGTAAGACTCAGAGTCCGAGTACAAAGTCTGAGATAGCATAGATGAGTTGAATACCATATACTTCTTCATTTGGATCGATCATGTATGATATGACTTATACTCGCCCTGATGTGGCCTTTGCTTTGAGCATGTTCAGCAGATATCAAGGGAATCCTGGTAAAGCTCACTGGACTGCAGTAAAGAACATTCTTAAGTACCTGCGGAGGACTAAGGATTGGGTTCTTACCCTCGAAGGCAGTGATGACTTGAGAGTGACAGGGTATTGTGATGCCGATTTTCAGACCGACGGAGATAATTTGCGCTCTCAGTCCGGCTGGGTGTTTACCCTAAATGGAGGAGCAGTAACATGGAAGAGTTCCAAGCAGGAGACTGTAGTTGATTTAACGTGTGAATCAGAGTACATAGCAGTGAGCGAAGCATCGAAAGAGGATATATGGTTGAAAAACTTCATCGGAGACCTTTGAGTTGTACCATCCATAAAGGAGCATGTGGAGATTTTCTGGGATAATAAAGGGGTGGTTGCCTTAACCAAGGAACCGAGAGATCATGGTAGATCTAGGCATATTGACAGAAAGTACCACTTCATAAGACATCGAGTAGAAGAAGGACTCCTTGGAGTTAGGAGGGTATCGTCAGAGGAGAAACCAGCAGATCCCCTTACGAAGGGACTGAGTAGGGTTAAGCACTTGTAGAATGCTAAGAGTATCGGGTTGAAGAATGATATTATTTTTAGTGATTAGATAAAATATTTATAAACTTGTGATAGATAAAATGTAAATGACATTTGATGATTGAATAAAAGTAGTTTTATTTATAAGTAATGTTACTATCTTGTGTCAATTGTTTACTATTGTTTCACTTTTACAAGTTTTGACTTCCGGGATAATAAGATTATTCAAACTATCCACAGTTGATCATACTTTGGAAGTAGGTTATGAGGTTAGACTATCATGAATTGTCTTGTAGATTGTCTAAGGTGTTAGACATAGAAAAAGTATGCTACAACATTCATAATTGCTCTTGGAATAAGATTTGAGTATCTGATTAAACCCACGCTCACATGAATCACTTCATGGAATTTATCACGAGTGATTGTGAGACAATAATATCACATAGCCTTCAAACCAAGATATATGAGTTGTTGACTATGAGTTGGTTGTGCATTGATGATATGAAAACGCATCAGTAACTTGATGTTATAAAATGTATCGTTATGCATGATTTAACGAGTAGTTAGTACAAGCATATAAGTAAAAAAAAATCTATTCCTTTTATCCTAAGAGGATTAAAAGTGATATCTTAGGTCCCTCAATGATTTTTTTTGGACTTATGTGTCCGGCCCGGTCAGGACTAAATTGATGTGTTCAATTATGTTCTATGTCAGACAAATCGGAAATCAGGAAACAAACTACAGGACAATAAGTATGACTATGTTCCATGTATTTGTTCGCATGATATCTTAAAGAACAGAGGAATATATGATCCTTTATCTAAAGTACGTGTCACTGACTAGGTCAGAGTTCGACAGTGGCTTTTGAGAGCTATGATTGCTAATTGGATTTTGAAGTTACATTGTCAGTTATAGTTATTAGACTTATCCAAGTGGGAGACTGTTGGATGAGGTGTCTAAGCCAATAACTATAACTGGTATGTACTTGACCCGTTAGTAGCATGGTCATTTTGGGTTGCCTTCACCAGAACAATTTGAAAAGATGGAATTTTGAGAAAAAGGTTATTTGTGATTTATTTATATATTATAAGTATAATATATTAATTGAGAGATCATATTATTTAATTAGTATTTGTCAAGAATTAATTTAGTGATCAAAAGAGACTGATTAAATATATGGGGACTGATTAAGTAAATCAAGGGTTCTTATCGTGTGGGCCAATGATCCATGGTTGATTAGGATGGGCTAAACCAATACGATAGTCCATGGAGGTTTAACCCATGGAGCCTAATAATATGAAGGGTCATGGTGCATTAGGGTTTGCTTGGAAACCCTAGCCTTTTCACGCTATAAAAGCATCCCCCTAGCCCTAAAATCGGTTGCCCATTCATTCTAAGAGAGTAATAACCGATTTTGAGCTAACTAGTGTACTCTCTCAAGCCTCCTCTTGCATTTGGTGTTTGTAACACATTAGAGACATCACACTTGAGGTGTTAAAGCTTTCTAAGTCCAAGAACTACAAACTACATGAAGAGGTATTCATCTAACTTGGGTTGTATGTTGTATATCCTCTATTGTATGTAGTTATGATGTATGCTTTGGAAAATTGAATTGCATGTATAATTAAAGAAGACTTAGATCCAAAGCATCTAGTGTTGCATGTGCACCATAGGAGTGTTATAGTGCTTAAAACCCAACAGTAAGAACCTGTCCAAGATGCCAATTTCGGGACGAAATTCCCTCTAACGGGGGGCTGATGTCACAACTAGAAAATTTTAGGTCAAACCAAGTCCAAAGGGTCTTGTGTATAAGTGTACCCACAATGTATATCTATGTAACTTGATGTAATAATATAAATTGAAATCCAAGAGGTCACCACTTGTATGATTAAAGATAATATGCACTTGGAAATTCATGTTGAACTAAGCCTTGAAAAGCTCATGCAAATCAAACAAGAATCGAATAGTTTTAATACGACAGCTTGTATTTATGAAATGACCTTGAATTCTAGAGTTTAAGGCCACCATCCTTGTGAATTATGTTACCAAAAACCGAACTCACATTGCCCAGTAAACATTAAAACCGAAAACACCTCTTAGTGATCCACTAAGGACTGAAAACACACCATAAGGGTCCATTAAGGCCGAAAACACTAAGGGACGAAACTTAAGACCGAAATAATAAAGTGAAGCCAAGCCTAAGACCGAAATCACATGTGAATTTGGTCATACTAGGCTATTTAATGGTTTTTTTGGTCTAGAGTGTGAATGACACAAGGAAAAGTTGACTTTAGGATGTGATTTCACCCCCAATTCCAATGTGATCAAAGTAAACCACGAATTATCCTCCAAATATCCATACATTACCCTTTAGTTATTCAAGTAAACTTCACCTCAACACTGTAACAACGTAAATTTTCAAAACAAAATTTTCATTTTGAAAACCATCATTTTTCACAAAATAACATCAACATATTGTTTCAAATGTATTTATCACAAAACATCTCCCCAGAATCAAAACATAAACTCCACAAGTGTGTACGGATCATGCCGGCGCCTTCCCGGGCTCATCATTGGTACCTGAAACACATCACACAACAATTGTAAGCATAAATGCTTAGTGACTTCCCCAAAATACCACATAAAACACATACGCCACTCAAGGCTATAATATGACCCTCTGGTCAGTGTGTCTCAGCGGGACCCTCCAGTCCCGTAGCTCGTTGGACCCTCTGGTCCGGTCATAGCTTGTTGGTCCCTCCGGCCCGGTCTGTATCGTTGGACCCTTTGGTCCGGTCTATAACAACATACAACATACACCTAGTACATAGCACAGAATATCATACATAACACATAAGACCCTCTTGTCTACACAATATACCACTCTAGGTAAGTATAGTGAGAAGACTCACCTCGATGTCTCGGTGAATATCTGTCTCGGGATAAATGTGATCTAGCCTCCGCCTAATCACACAAAGTAATACACTCATAAATACAACTGCACTCAACCCTAGAGGTCAACAAGGTCAACGGTCAACTTTGACCGGACTCGGCAAGTGCACTAGGGTGACTCGGCGAGTCTATATGTGTCCACTAACTCTCTTGGATCCTCTCTTGACACGCCAAGTACTTCTCTGACTCGACGAGTTCCACCTGGCATGAATCGCGAGGCCACCACGACTCAAATCGCCGAGTCTCAAGAACAACTCGGCGAGTTCCGGCTTGACTCAGTCCCCCTGACTATCCCTGACTCACTGAGTCGACCCCTCAACTCGACAAGACCACTCGCTGAGTGGTTACGGGCAAACTTCATGCTACTCGCCGAGTCTGTTCTTCAGACTCGGCGAGTTCATGCCATGCATAAAATCAAACTCACTTCTGAGGTCAGATCTGTTCCATACAATCATAGATCTGGCTTCCCCAAGCATGATAATCACGTAAAGTCCAAATCTTGGTGCTCAAATAACAACTATTTGCTCCTATATGATGTTTTAGCCCCATATCTCATAACCCTTGGTCAAAACTCCCATGAATTCTCAAAAAGCTTAAGGAATAAAGCTTCTCTGGACCTCTATGGATCCTATTTCAAGCCTCATCACAAATAGGGACGAAATGGACATCAAATCTAACCAACTAAGGGGTCAAGAAACCCTAAACCCCCATGTTCATCATAATAACAGAAAAGGGCGCCAAAATATACCACCAAAATGATGCTCTGAGCTCCAAATTCGAAGGATGTCCACCTCCCTTGCCTCCTCTTGGCTAGAAACTCCTTTGCCTTGCCAAACAAAGCTTCAAAGGTTAACAATGGCCTCCTTTCTCTCCCAAAACGCTCAAAATCACTTTAGGGTTTCTCTCTGGGGTTGGTGGCCGCAAATGACGGCCATAAACCCCTTTAAATAGGTCTCAAACCCTGGAAATTAGGGTTTCATTAAACATCATGGACTCGCCGAGTCCAGACGCGAACCCACGTACAAAACCGCGATCCTACTCGGCGAGTTGAGACTCCAACTCGCCGAGTCTCCTCGTATCATTCAAAAATTAAGAGAATAAAAATAATACCTGGGAATCCAGGTGTTACAATTCTCCCCCACTAGAATCAGACTTCGCCCTCGAAGTCTCACTCTGCAAATAACTCCGGATGCTGCTCACGCATCTCACGCTCCGGCTCCCAAGTTAACTCTGACCCTTTCCGATGTTGCCACTAGACCAGCACCAGTGGCACCTCTTTATTCCTCAAGACCTTGATCTTCCGATCTCTGATCGCCACTGGTCTCTCAGCATAATTCAGGCTCGCATCCACCTGAATATCTTCTAGTGGCACTACTGTCGACTCGTCGCCTACGCACTTTCGCAACTGCGACACGTGGAAAGTGTCGTGAATCTGACCCAACTCTGCTGGCAACTCCAGACGATAGGCGACCCTGCCTACCCTCGCGACCACCCTGAAAGGGCCAATATATTGGGGTCCCAACTTGCCCATCTTCCTGAATCGAATCACTCCTTTCCAAGGAGAGACCTTCAGGAGCACAAAGTCGTCGACCTGAGACTCAAGCTCGGACCGGCGTCTGTCCGCATAGATTTTCTGACGAATCTGAGCGGTCAACAACCTCTGTCTGACCTGTTGGATCTGCTCTGTCGTCTGAAGCACGATCTCGGTACTACCCATCACGAGCTGCCCTACTTCTCCCCAGCAGATAGGGGTCCGACACCTCCTCCTATACAACAGCTCAAAGGGCGGCATGCCAATGCTCGAATGATGGCTGTTGTTATAAGAGAACTCCGCCAAGCGTAAATACGTGTCCCAACTTCCGCCGAAATCCAACACACATGCTCGGAGCATGTCCTCGAGCATCTGAATCGTCCGCTCACTCTGCCTGTTGGTCTGGGGGTGGTACGCAGTACTATAATGCAGTTTCGTTCCTAATTCCTCATGAAACTTCTTCCAGAATCTTGAAGTGAAACGTACATCTCGATCTGAGACAATCGAAATCGGCACTCCATGCCGTGATACCACCTCTCTCACGTACATCTCCGCCAACTTCTCCGCGAAAGAGCTCTCACTGATGGCCAGGAAATGAGCACTCTTTGTCAACCTATCCACAATCACCCAAATTGCATCGACACCCCCTCGCGGTTCTTGGCAATTTGGTGATGAAGTCCATGGTAATCTGTTCCCATTTCCACTCGGGAATCTCTAATGGCTGCAACTTACCATGTGGACACTGATGCTCGGCCTTAACCCTGCGACAAGTCAAGCATCTCTCTACAAACCATGCGACATCCCTCTTCATACAGGGCCACCAATAATCCTTTTTCAGGTCCAAAAACATCTTAGTGGCCCTGGGAGGGATCGAGAATTTCGATCGATGAGCCTCCTCCATCAAAATGGTACGCATCCCGCCCACGGACGGTACCCAAATCCGACCCTGAAATGTCATAAGCCCCCAGCTATCGGAAACGAACTCCGATACTAGTCTGACAACTCGTTCCCTCTTCTGGCTCTCAGGGTGCACAGCCTCAGCCTGGGCCCCTCGAATAGCATCCAAAACCGGGGTCATCACTATCAATCTCAAACATACATCACGCAATGGGGCGCTCTGCGCCCTACGACTCAGTGCATCGGCTACAACATTAGCCTTGCCCGGGTGGTAAAGGATCTCACAATCATAATCCTTGACCACGTCCAACCACCTCCTCTGACGCATATTCAGGCTGGGCTGATCCATCAAATACCTCAAGCTCTTGTGGTCCGTATATACCGTACATCGAACCCCATACAGGTAGTGTCGCCAGATCTTGAGAGCGAACACTACCGCCCCCAGCTCCAAATCATGCGTGGGATATCTCGACTCGTGAGGCTTAAGCTGCCTCGATGCATATGCTATCACATGCACTCTCTGCATAAGCACCACTCCCAATTCGGATATCGATGCGTCACAATAAACCACAAAATCCTCCATCCCTTCCGAAAGGGCTAACACTGGGGCTTCACATAACTTCCTGCGAAGTGTCTCGAACGAGGTCTGCTACTCTGGACCCCAAGAAAACGCAACACCCTTCCGGGTCAACCTGGTGAGGGGCACAGCGATCTTAGAGAAATCCTTAATAAATCTCCGATAATAGCCGGCCAATCCCAGAAAACTCCTGATCTCGGTGGGTGATCTCGGCACCTCCCAACTCCTAACCGCCTCAACCTTGGCTGGGTCGACTAAAATCCCCTTCTGGTTAACGAGATGCCCCAAAAACTGGACCTTTTGTAACCAGAACTCACATTTGGAGAACTTGGCATAAAGCCTCTCCGATCTCAAAACTCCGAGGATCTCCCTCAAATGCTCCTCATGCTGCTCTCTGGATCTCGAATACACCAGAATGTCGTCGATGAACACGATCACCGAGCGATCCAACATTGGTCTGCACACCCTGTTCATGAGATCCATGAACACCGCTGGTGTGTTGGTGAGTCCGAAAGGCATCACCACGATTTCGTAATGCCCATAACGAGTCCAGAAGGCTGTTTTCTGCACGTCCTCCTCTCGCACCTTCACCTGATGATACCCAGACCTCAAATCGATCTTGGAGAACCAAGATGCTCCCTGCAACTGATCAAACAAATCATCGATCCGTGGCAACGGGTAACGGTTCTTGACCGTTAGCTTATTCAGCTCACGATAATCGATGCACATCCGAAGCGAGCCATCCTTCTTCTTGACAAAAAGGATAGGCGCTCCCCAAGGTGAACTGCTCGGCCTGATAAACCCCTTCCCCAGCAGTTCCTGAAGCTGCGAGGACAACTCCTGCATCTCCAGAGGCGCAAGGCGATACGGCACCTTAGCGATAGGCGCAGCTCCTAGAACCAACTCAATACCGAACTCTACCTGCCTCTCCGGAGGCACATCCGGCAAGTCCTCTAGAAACACATCCGGGAACTCACGCACTATCGGAACCTCATCAACTGACCTCGGTCTCTCAATATCAGCTCTCGCATCCATCACATATGCCACAAAACCCCTACATCCCCGTTGTAGACTCTGTCTCGTTCTGGCGGCCGAACAAAATGCTGACCCTGAACGTGTACCCTCACCGTACACCAAAAGAACTCCCCCACTAGGGTCTCGAATCGACACCAATTGACGCTTGCAGTCTATCACATCTCCATAACGGCTCAGCCAATCCATACCCACTATCACACACACGTCCCCCATCGCGATCAGGACCAGATCTATCGGAAACTCCACACCGAAGATCTCAAGGACACATCCTCTAATCACATCCGAAGCATACACAGCTCGCTCATCAGCTATGGGAACTCGCAGAGGCCGATCCAATGCCTCTCGACGAGTACTAATATGCTGACTAAATGCTATGGAAACAAACGACCGACTCGCACCCGAGTCAAATAACACCAATGCAGGCACAGAATTCACAAGAAAAGTACCTACGCATATAATCATATAAGCATAAAATCTCAACTCAAATAAAAGATGAAAGGAAAATACATACCAGCCACAACATCAGGCGCTGCGCGGACCTCCTCCGCGGTCAACTGAAACGCTCTCCCACGAGCCCTCGGGGCCTCGGCCTTCACCGGCCGAGTCTCGATAACCCTAGCAGCAGGCGCAGATCACTGCGTTGATCCCTATAGAAGCTGTGGGCACTCGGCCTTCCGATGGCCGGTCTGGTTGCAATGAAAGCAAACCGAAAATCCCTTGGGGCATTCCCTCGCGATATGCCCCTCCTTCCCCCACTTTTAACATACTCCACCCCTGCAAGACCCCTCATGACTCTTACCGCACTTCCCACAAGAGCGGCCCTTCGCGCCCCCAGATCTCGAATCAGTGGGTCTAGCCCGCTTGGCTGTCGGCTGAGACTGGGCCGGCTGCCGATCCATCCTCTGAGACTCGGCCTCCTCCCTGGCCTGAGTCTCCAGCTTGATCTCCCTCTTCCGGGAATCTGCCTGGAACTCAGCAAATGTCCGGTAAGTCGAGTTCGCCATGAACTCCCGTATATCTCTCCTCATAACACCCAAATAACGGCTCATACGAGCCTGCTCCGTCGACACCTGCTCAGGGCAAAACATCGCCCTCTCATGGAACTTCCTGGTGATGACAGTCACTGAATCAGTACCCTGCTTGAGGGTCAAGAACTCCTGGATCAACCGTTTCCTCTCCACCGGGGGAACATACTCTTCTCGGAACATAGTGGTGAACCTCTCCCAGGTCACCTCAGAAATCTCAGCCAAAGTAAAGTTCACCGTCATGAACTTCCACTAATCCTTCGCTCCCAAGCGGAGCTGGTTCAAGGCGAACCGAACCCTCAAGTGCTCTGGACAAGAGCACGTATAGAAACATCCCTCAATGTCAGAGATCCACCTCATGGCGGAAATCAGGTCCTGCGTCCCATCGAACTCTGGTGGCTTCGTGTTGCTGAACTCCCGGAACAACAACGAGTCACCTCCATGAGGTCTGGCAGCAGCAACAGCAGCAGTAGCTGCAGCTGCAGCAGCCTCAGTCAACGCGGCGTACCGCTCATCAAAAGTCTCGATCAACGTGGTCTTGATGTCTCCAAACATCTCAGGAATCTCAGCCCGGATGGCAGCAGCCACCTCCTCATGAATCATCCGACGGATCTCCTCGTCGCTGACACCACTAGTCTCAGGTTTGTGTCGAGTCCCAACCATGATGTCTCTGAAATACAAAAAAAAATTATAAGAGATTTGATCAAACATGCTCATACTCGATGACGCAACCCTACTTGTCCTCCGTCTTCCAACAGATTCTTACTTGAAATGCCCACTGATCCGATGTCTTCAGTAGTACGTGCCCAATACTACTGACCACACCGCACCAGCATTCACTTCAAGTCCTCCTCCTTGGATCTTGGATTACAAGTACTCTATTCTCATGAGCTCCTAACTGCTATCACTCGCTCTCAAAGCATATCAGCAGCAGAAAACTCCTAGGCTAAGGCATCACAAATCAGGGCACTCTAGTCCTAATATGTATACTTAGCCTACTCTAGCATGCATAATATAACATATCTCATAACACATAAAGTAAGGGTACTTTTGGGGAATTCGTTGCTCGGGCGCTGGCTGATCGTACACACGGCTCTGCTCTGTTTGTCTCAAAACTCTTATACATTTTCAAAAAATTTATTTTATTATAAAAATTCTCCTCAATTCCTCAGTTTGAGTTCAGATACACCTGAAGATGCATCCGAATCCCTCAAACCAAGGCTCTGATACCAACTTGTAACAACGTAAATTTTCAAAACAAATTTTTCATTTTCAAAACAATCATTTTTCACAAAATAACATCAACATATTGTTTCAAATGTATTTATCACAAGACATCTCCCCAGAATCAAAACATAAACTCCACAAGTGTGTACGGATCATGCCGGCGCCTTCCCGCGCTCATCACTGGTACCTAAAACACATCACACAACAACTGTAAGCATAAATGATTAGTGAGTTCCCCAAAATACCACATACAACACATACGCCACTCAAGGCTATAATACGACCCTCCAGTCGGTGTGTCTCAGCGGGACCCTCCAGTCCAATAGCTCGTTGGACCCTCTAGTCCGGTCATAGCTCGTTGGGCCCTCCGGCCCGGTCTGTATCGTTGGACCCTTCGGTCCGGTCTATAACAACATACAACATACACATAGTACATAGCACAGAATCTCATACATAACACATAAGACCCTCTGGTCTACACAATATACCACTCTAGGTAAGTATAGTGAGAAGACTCACCTCGATGTCTCGGTGAATATCTGTCTCGGGATAAATGTGATCTAGCCTCCGCCTAATCACACAAAGTAATACACTCATAAATACAACTGCACTCAACCCTAGAGGTCAACAAGGTCAACGGTCAACTTTGACCGGACTCGGCGAGTGCACTAGGGCGACTAGGCGAGTCTATACGTGTCCAATGACTCTCTTGCATCCTCTCTTGACACGCAGAGTACTTCTCTGACTCGACGAGTTCCACCTGGCATGAATCACGGGGCCACCACGACTCAACTCGCCGAGTCTCAAGAACAACTCAGCGAGTTTCGGGTTGACTCAGTCCCCCTGACTCTCCTTGACTCACTAAGTCGACCCCTCAACTCGACAAGACCACTCGCTGAGTGGTTACGGGCAAACTTCATGCTACTCGCCGAGTCTGTTCTTCAGACTCGGCGAGTTCATGCCATGCATAAACTCAAACTCACTTCTGAGGTCAGATCTATTCCATACAATCATAGATCTGGCCTCCCCAAGCATGATAATCATGTAAAGTCCAAATCTTGGTGCTCAAATAACAAGTATTTGCTCCTATATGATGTTTTAGCCCTATATCTCATAACCCTTGGTCAAAACTCCCATGAATCCTCAAAAAGCTTAAGGAATAAAGCTTCTCTGGACCTCTATGGATCCCATTTCAAGCCTCATCACAAATAGGGACGAAATGGACATCAAATATAACCAACAAAGGGGTCAAGAAACACTAAACCCCCATGTTCATCATAATAACAGAAAAGGGCACCAAAATATACCTCCAAAATGATGCTCTGAGCTCCAAATTCGAAGGATGTCCACCTCCCTTGCCTCCTCTTGGCTAGAAACTCCTTTGCCTTGCCAAACAAAGCTTCAAAGGTTAACAATGGCCTCCTTTCTCTCCCAAAACGCTCAAAATCACTTTAGGGTTTCTCTCTGGGGTTGGTGGCCGCAAATGACGGCCATAAGCCCCTTTAAATAGGTCTCAAACCCTGGAAATTAGGGTTTCATTAAACAGCATGGACTCGCCGATTTCAGATGCGAACCCGCGTACAAAACCGCGATCCTACTCGGCGAGTTGAGACTCCAACTCGCCGAGTCTCCTCACATCATTCAAAAATTAAGAGAATAAAAATAATACCTGGGAATCCGGGTGTTACAAACACCATTCCTTTTCTTTAATCGAGATTAACTTCATAAAGCCTCACCATTTCTTCCTTCTACTCCCTGTTAAGTTCCTCCTTCTCTCCAGAAAACTATTCCCAAGTGTCAAAGGAATTAAGACCCAAGTTCATCCCTATATTTCTTTGGTAAGTTTTTTCATAATACCCTAGTGTTTATATATGATTATATGTTAGTTCCACTATTTTTACACATATAACTGTGTGTTGATATTGTTAGGATAATAATCATTCTTAGAAGTTCATCCACTCCAACCAAGTGCCAAGCTCGAAATCTTTGTCTACTTATTTCAAATCATCCACCAAACCAAACCAAGGTGAGTTCATACCCCCACATTTTCAAGCTTTTCATGTTTATTTATTTTTTTTTGGGGGGGGGGATACAAGTAAAACTTTGTTTATCCCACAAATAATTTCATGTTTTTTTTTCATTTTTATATTAAAGATAAAATATTATTTACATAAGTTATGGTTTATACTGGTTTTTGGTATACATATTTGTGATATACATATTGCTAAAACAAACATAATCTATGTTATAAAATCATAAGAAAAGTTCTGATTTGTAAAACTACAGGGCTTATGGGAACTTTTACTAAAAGATAGCTTTACTAGTAAAAATTGTTACATTATAGTCATTTACTAATTTAGTGGGTTTTAACCCCAAAATATTATGTTTTGATTTCATATTTTCATACTAGAATACACATTTATATTTATATAAAAGATTATATAAATAGTTACAAACAAACAAGATAAACTATAATTAGTATAGCTTGGAGGTCACAAACTACAACTTTTGAAGATACCTATAATTATTTAAAGGTATAGTTATCTTATTTTGCAAGTAAAAAAGGAGTCATAGTTCACGTAAATATGTTAATTAATGCTCTTGTGAGACTTTCCTTCACCGTACCTACCTAGTGTACACCTTAAGTCCTGCTTTATAACCAGAGTCTCCTAGAGGGAGAGCGGGACCGTTGTGTATAGATCTATACGGGATTGATAACCCCACACCTCAGTTGTTCGCTACAGTTAGACCGGCATGTCTAGGGTGACAAAAGTCTACCAACTCCGACACCTGAAGAACATCGTTCAGGCATAACAGTCATATCAAGCATGGTTATAAGAACTTACATAGGGATTAGCGAAACTACTTGGTTTACGGGAAGCTTATACTTGATTAGTTTTACAAAAAGATTTAAAACTATATACTAGTTTCAGTACAACATTCACTTACATCTTGGTCTTAGGGTTTAAGACTACAATTCACCTTTAAGAAAATATTGGTTTTTCTGGTAACATACATTATTTCTTTACAAGGAAAAGGTACAAAGGAATTACATACAATTAAAGTTCATATTTAAGAAAATATTGAATTTTCTGGAAACATACATTATTACTTTACAAAGAAATGATACAAAGGAATTACATACAATTACAGTTCATATTAAGAAAATATTGGATTTTCTGGAAATATATATTATTACCTTACAAGGGAAAGATACAAAGGAATTACATACAATTACAGTTCATATTAAAGAAAATATCAGATCTTCTGGAAGTATACGAAACCATTTTTCACAAAACAGTTACAAACCCTTTTGATAAAAAATGCTTATGAACTCACCAACTTTATAGTTGACACTTTTCAAAATCACTTGTATTCTCAGGGAACCAGTAGATAAGTATTCAACCCTTCTTGAGGGTCGGCGTCGTCGTTTCCGTTTTCCACTTTTCAGTTATTCGTATTTAACTTTTGAACAACAAAGTATTGTAAACAATGTAAACTTGTATTATGAATGTATGAATGTTTGGGTTGCTATGTTTCATTACTATTCAATTGTTATGATATTGTACATGAAGTCACTCCGTCCGCCCCAAAAGTAGATTGCTATAATTGGGAAGAAAAGTTAAAGCTTAAAGTTTTAACAGGAAAATATTGAAACTGCACTATTGTAATAGAAAGAAATAAAAGTACGATGTTATAATATTTAAATAAATAAAAGAATGTTGCATTTTTTCTAGTATTTAGTCCTAGTTAAGAAGATTTAATTACCATTGTTAAAGCCTTGATTTCAAGGTGAAAGATACATGGATAGCACCCTAAGAATAGGGAGGCATGACAAAGGTAACATCATATCGGAGAGATCAAAGGAAACTAATCTCTAAGTCTTCGTTTCATATTTCTGTCACTACTAGAAAAAATACTTTTAATGACAGACAGATTATAACGCACTATAATTTTATCACAACCAAAAAAAAGAGTCTGTTATAAAATTGTTATATTTTATAGAATACTAATGATTTATAAAAGAAAAAGTTGATTGTCATAAATTTATAGCATATTTTGTGAAATTTAAGTAACTTATTATAGTGTCTAAAAAAACAAGCGCTAAATTTTAATGTTGGCCATCTTATTAAGAAAAAGGACATCGAATCATATTCCCAAGCTTTTACAGAGACCACGAATAGCGATTAGCGTTACTCCTTCACTCCATCGTTGTCTTGCTTAGATGTCCTAACAGAGTCGGATTAGGGTTACTACACCGCCTCGCCATTTCGTTGTCAGCCACACCGTCACAAAATTGACAGGTGAATTAGGGTTTCTAGGGTTTTTGATGTCATTACTCCACCAGTGTTGTGCTCACGGGGCCTTACAAAGTTGACTCCACAACTCTCCGCCTCACTATTGTCACCGTCGGTCAAACCCTCACGAAATCGACAGGCGATTGAGGGATTGACTATGGAATTAAGGAAAGGTCAAGGTACATAATTGTCAAATTTGTTGCTCTTGTTAAATTTGTTCAAAACACACATCATGTAAAAATGTTTATTTAGTGTTCAAGGAAAGGGCTTACCAAATGATTTAAGAATGTTTTTTAAATAATTATAGATGCATATCCTAATAATGAATTTGACGATGATGATCTCATTAATATCATCGAAATCAGTGCTCCTAATATTTTATCACTGACAATCAAAGGTGATATCTGGTTGTTAAAACTTTTGTTGGTAAATGTGTTTTCTTTAGTTGAAGCTAACTTATATTATACATTCATGGTGCATTGGGATGCAACACTTGAAGAAGCCGAAGAAGAAATGCTTGAAACGTTAATACTAAACCTTCACCATGTTAAGGAGCTTAAAATTGGGTCCTTTAGTACTAAGATAAAATTTATTTTGCTTTGAAAGTTTATGTCTTTGTAAAATTCATACGATCATTAGCTTTTATAGTACTTCATTGATTATCTTTGATAAACTTGTTTAATTTGAATGTTTGGTTAAGAATGATTATGATTATGATTTTTTGATTGTTTAGGGTCGAAAGAATGGAGAAACATGTAAGTAGTTGTTGAATAGAGAACTTACTTTTGAAATAAATATAAAATTACCTAACTATCCCTAACTTTGATCAACTGGTTATCTGTTCTGTTTCAAGTCACAATAATCACTATCCAAATGCACATCCATTTTGTTTCCTCAATTTGATGCGTATGGAGCATGAATGTCTTTGGTTCTTCTGTTCTCAGATGTCTCTGTTTCTACAGCATGTCATTGAAAGTTGTATTTTCTTTTGTGTTATTCATAATTATTGCATTGTTGCATTACATGGTTATGTTTGTTTTTTTCTTATCACCTATTTTGTTGTGTTGGTAGGTTGTGTCTCGTTTGGAAGCATTCTTAAATGATTTAAGAATGCTTAAACGTGATGTATCTGTCTATTTCAGACCATCAATCAACAATTAAATGGTAATTGTTATTATAAATATTTACAACTATGGATATGCATCTATAATCATTAACATTGGTAAGAAAAGTGAAGTGAATTGATGAGTAGTTTTTGTAGTATGCATATGTAGTTCATAGAGGATTTCTTTTTCTTTTTTTAATTTTAGAAAGTTGGTTGTTTTGTTTACCGAATGAACTGTTTGAATAAGTATAAATGATACTTTTACCTTTATTTTTTTAATTTCCGATTCTATTACAAGGTTATGGCATGAGGTTGCTGAAGCTGAGAAAGGTTCGTCAAATGAATTCAAAAGTGAATGACTATTGTGCCTATGATGGGCTCATATGATATAGCCATGCTTGATGGTGAAAATAGATATTTAATATTTTTTAGTTTTAATAAATCCTTTTGACTTGGGAAACAAAAAGTTTAATCAATTCTTACTATAACTTTAGTCGGTTTCACCCTGAATGCAAGAAATAACAATGTACTTTTTATCTATCGCATTTAGGGTTTTTTTATAAAATTTGTAAGTGGAAGTAAGTTGCTATTTTTTGCATTTAGGACTTTTTGGTTTAAATGCAAGAAATAGCAACATACTCTCATTGATTTGACTTAGAAAACAAAGGTTTTAGTGAACAAGTGTTTTTAGAATGCCATCAAAGGTAAGGAGAATAAAGACTTTTATATGTTGAAATACTTTCTCTTGATGCCCACATAAAGATCCTCTTGATGACCTTAAAGGAAAATCATGTTTTGAGTTTGTATGAAATTGGGCTCGAAAAAATAATATTTTGGGAAAGATTTTGTCTTTATTCTTGTAAATTACAAGTAAGATGGAAATTAGTTTGCTTTCTAGACATTTAATTTGAGAAGTTGACAATGTTGTATGTTGTGTAACAACTATCAATCATTTCTCTTTGATACCTTCATGTGTATTATGAGGCATGGTCATGCCTTTATAAAATGTTATAATCTGGTTTACTATTGAAGATGATGTAACCCAGTTGATTAAATTGTCATGTGTTCTGCATATGGATCCTATAAGGTCTTATGAAAAGGTAGTATTTTTAATTATATATTGGTTATATAAACATTTTATTATATTTTTGAATTATAAAACATTAAATATGTAACTATAGCTATCTGAAGGAATAGTGGAGAGGGAGGCAGCAAGAGACATCTGAATGTATCTGAATTTATGTCTTCAAGATTCGATAATCTATGTTTTATTTCACATGAGGTATTATCTGGATTAATGTTCAAAAATGTTTTAGAAATGAAAAGGAAAAGCAAACGAGGGAAAGTTGTGAAAAGTTAGGACTCAATTAGGAAAGCCTCATTTACATGACTAACTATATTAATCTGTTCTTTATGTATTAACTCAAAAAGAAATACAAAACTGATTGTTATTTACTTTACTATTACTCTATTAGTATTAAAAACTGAGTTTTTTTTTGTAGTTACCACAACAGCCAAATTCATTCAACTCATGTTTATTCTTGCTCCATTATATAGAACTTTGTAAGTAAAAATGTTTTCAAATTGAATTCACATATAGTTGATACAAAATTTTCAAGGGAAATATCCTCAAAATTCCAATCTGAACATGGTTTTTTTGATGAGTTTGAGTGATCTTTGTAGGTAAATATTATACATGCTTCTGTTCTCATCAATATAGGCAATGTACTTTGCTTTTTTTTACCGTTAACAACATACTTACATATCTTTACCCATATTACAATCTTACTAATAATAGCCACATACTTGCTTTTTCTTTACACCTAATGTCAATGTGCTTATAGTACTTTACTTATAATAGCAACATACTTACATTTCTTACATATTATATCAATGTGATAGTCTAATAAGGCTTTGATGGTTATTTCAAGTTTTGCAGCTCGTTTGAATACAGGGGAGATAGTAGTTGTAAAGGTACAAAGACCTAGTATGTCACTTTCTTTAACTCTTGATGCCTTGTTATTTAACATGATTGGGGGCAATTAAAGTGATTTGCCAAAGCAATGAAGGGTATAAAAGTAGCAGTTAATGACACAGTGAGTCTTCTAGGCTCTAGCAAAAATAATTAATTAATTAAAAATAACAGGAATTTTTCAAAAATGAATTACCCAAGATTATGATTGAATAGGTTAGGCAAATGTTTGAAGAAATTGATTACTAAGTTACTGTTATTATTGACCTTCATTGTTAACCTTGTAAATGACTGAAAAAGAATCTTTTTTTTTCATGATTGTTACATCCGAAGAGGTAGAAACTTCTCTAAAGGAAAGATGGGTTAAAGTTCCAAAAAAATATTGAAACTTTACCCGAAAAGTTGTGCTTACAATGGAATGGAGTGATGATATTAAGCTTAATAATAAAGTTACATTAAAGACATTTGATGTAAACCGAAAAGAACTAATAGATAAGGTATGATAGATTGATAGTATTTGACAGTTATTTTTTGATGAATTTTGAACACATTTGAATTTGACACTATTTTTGTGTAATCAATTGCTTTTTTTGTATATGCATGATGTTTTATGTTTCATTATTAGACATTAAATGTGTATTTTAGTTTCAATCAATTTTGGTACAAATTTACAATATATATATATATATATATATATATATATATATATATATATATATATATATATATATATATATATATATATATATATTAAAAATGTAAAAGCATGACATACAATGTATGTCATAAATTTGTCAAAAATCATGACGTACAAAATATTTGTCGTAATTTTAAGTCGTAAATGTCTGTCATTTGAAGCGGGATCTTTTCCACCGGGTTTCAACACCATTTACGGTGTGGGTTCGACATTGCATGAGGTGGAAGAGTTGATTGTGCTTACAGGTTGCTCGGCTGCTCCGATGTCATTTTCTTACCTTGGGGTGCCAATAGGAAAAAAACATGGGGCATATTGGTAATTGGGAGGTAGCTATTCAGAAATTCATGAAACGATTTGGAAAGTTAAATTACTTTTTGTGGGTGGAAGGCTGACTTTGATTAGGTCGATGATGGGTAGCCTCAAAATATATTATATGTCTCTTTGTAAGATGTATGTAGCAGTTGGTAATTTATTAGAAATGTTGAAATCGAGCTCTTTTTTGGGGTGGAAATGAAGCAGAAAGGAAAATACATTGGATTATGTGGGAAATTGCTTTAAACTCTAACGAAAAACATGGTTTGGTTATTGGAAGCTTAAAGGCTCTTAATGGAGCCTTACTAAAAAAGTGGAGTTGGCGTTTTTATACTGGTCAAAACCCTATTTGGGTTAAGGTTATAAAGAGTACTCATGGGGTTCATGGAGGTCTAGGACTCAATACTCCTAAACCAAAAGGTGGTGGTGGTGTTTGGTCTTCAATAGTAAAAGGTTTAAATGAATTACATGAAAAATATGTTCTACCCCTCATTCTCTGTTACGAAAAAGAATTAGGAGTGGGGTGATACTCATTTCTAGAATGAGGTTTGGGTGGGAGAGGAAAGACTAAGGGATCGCTTTCCTAGACTTTTCACGCTAGAAACAAATAAAAATTTGCTTCATTGCGGATAGATGGTGAGATGGAGATTGGATGTGGGAGTGGAGTCGAGAGATTAGAGGAGCGGGGTCACAACAAATAATTTTGAGGTGATGATTCAGATGCTTAGTCAAGTTCATCTTATTGACCGTGTGGATAGATGGAGGTGGAATCTTGACGCAGATGGGTTATTTTCGGTCAACTATACAAGACGACATATAAATGATATCATTCTTCCTGGAGGTTTATTTCCCACTCGATGGTGTTTGTCCCCATCAAGGTAAATGTTCTTCTTTGGCGAGTTGTTTACAATAAGCTTCCTACTAGACAAAATTTGGTTGATAGAAATGTCGATATTCCCTCGTTTTTATGCCAATCATGTTCTTTGGAGGTTGAAGATTGTAAGCATGTTTTCGTTGACTGTGAGGTGGCAAGTCAGGTTTGGATTAAGGTCGTCAAGTGGTTGGATCTTCCATTTCCTTTAATCATTAATGTGACAGAGCTTCTTTATTGAGTGGATACCGTCTCTTTACCAGATTTGAAAAAGAAGGTGTTGGAAGTTATTGTCTTGACCACAATTTGGATGATTTTGCAGTACAGGAACAATGTGTTTCGGTCTCCAGCTATGAAAAGGAGTGGTATTTTTGAAAGTATTCGCATTCATTCTTTTAATTGGTTTATTAATAGATGTAATAAGAGTAGTATCACTTGGACTTTATGGTTACAAAACTCATTGATCCAAGACTTTGTGTAATTTTATTCTAGCTCTTGTTAGTGGCGTTTATATAATTCAGCTGTTTAAAAAAAAGAATGAAATATTTGGTAGGAAGGATAAAAATACATCATTTGCGTGTTTTTTGACGAACCAGCCAAATGAATCATTAGATAATATAAAAATAACAAGATTTGCAAAAAACAATCCCCAAAAAAAACATCATCGGTCCAATTTTTTACCTAATCAAATTTTGATTCACTTTTTGGACAACTTTAATAAATCATCACAAAAATGAATCATCGATGAGTTTTTTTTTTAGTTTTTTTGCAATTCATATTATTTTTGTGTTATCTAATGATTCAGTTTGATGATTCGCCAAAAATCATGCAAATAATGCATTTCTTACCATCCCTACCAAATATTTTTTTTACGGGATCTACATCAATTAAATTAAAAACGTTTCATGAAAGAGGAGAAAAAGCGGTGGTTATTAAATAGTTATCCGAAGCATCAACAATACTTCAATGGTAAAAAAGAAGTGATTGGCGACGGAGAAAAGCTCCACATATAGCATTATTATTATTATTATTATTATTATTATTATTATTATTATTATTATTATTATTTAACGGCATCACACATATATAGCATTATTTGACTTGCAGAATGTGCGTCGGACGTCCCATATAAATACAGAAAACATTTATTAAATAATTACACATTTACACATCCCTTAGTGGAAGATCTAAATGGTGGAGATCCTATAAATTACAAAGACAATAGATATTCCCACATAGTGGCTCAAATACTATACTTATATCTTTTTTTTTTAATGATTATGGGTATGTTCGGCTTTGGGAGCTTCTAGCTAAACGCTAGTTAAAAAAAAAAAGTCTCGTTCGGCGACAGGGGCAATTAGCTTTTAGTCTAAACGAAAAGCTCCAAAATCAAAAATTATCGGCTACCAGCTACTCGCTAACCGCTAACTATTATCAGTTAGTTTTGCCGAACACGCTCTATATTTATTACAAAAGCATCAAGATAAAATCCCACATGATAGCTCAAATACTCTATACCTTTTTTTAATTTTTTATTTAATACACTAAGCGGGACCCTACTCTAATCACCCCTCGATATATATACCTAAATGTTGGTCTTACATGGAATTCTCATCAAAACAAACCTTGATCATTACTCACAAACAACTTAACATGTCAAGACTGTCCACTGAGCTCTTTGAGAATGAAATGAAGCATTTTATTTCAAGAAAACTTCTACTTGACACGTACTCATACCAACGACCAGCGGCTGCTGTGAGAGCTCCATCACCGTCAAGCCCACATACAGAACATAACAACTTTCATGCGAATGTGGTGATGGTGCTGTCAGTGCTGCTATGCGCTCTGATTTGTTCACTTGCGTTGAACTCCATTATCAGGTGCGTATTAAGATGCACAGGCTTATTTAGATCAGAAAGCAGCGGTGGCCAGGAAAGTATTTTAGTTAAAGCCAACACTGGAATCAAGAAGAAAGCATTAAAGAGTTTCCCAACAGTGAGCTATTGGGAAGGACTGAAGCTACCAGGATTGGACAAAGAATGTGTGATATGCTTGGGTGATTTTTCAACAGGAGAGCTAGTAAAAATACTGCCCAAGTGTAACCATGGATTTCATGTGCGTTGCATCGATAAATGGCTGAGTTCACATTCATCTTGTCCAACTTGCAGGCACTCCTTAACTGAAACATGTCAAAAGATAGTCACAGGTGGGAACTGTAGCATCATTATATCTTCGCAACCCCAAGAGGAAGGTCCAAGAAATATTACTAGTCTGACCATATTGCCTCTACCACATGAAGGTCTTGTAACAAATTATGAGACTTAACTAGCTTCTTCATAAAATGAACAAATCAAATGTAATTACTGTAATACTCATACGTAGATTGGTAGGAATTGTCCATTGTGTAATTTAAAGTATTATTGACACCAAAAGTTCTTTCCCTAGAATAAATTACATGTGATGTTGCAACTTTGCAATTGTTTTACAAATAATTTTTTACTAAATACATCAGCAGTTTACAATTAGCTAGCATTTTACTCTAATATATTTTTTTATATTTAAAAGTATATTAACACTTGTATTAAAATAAAAGCGTACTGTTAATAAAGAGTTAACAAATAATATAATTTGAATATCATAAATTTTCTCCATAAAATTGCATAATACGCAAATTCGGGTGGTGGTATAATGTCTAAGTAGAGTTGCACAAACCCGACTGTTTTTCAAAATAATAATAATAATAATAATAAACAGGTTTTTTTATATTACAAGTTGTCATATATGTGGTTAGGATTTAACACAACCGTTGGTTAGGAATCAGTTACCAGAAAAATGGCGGACCAACTTATTTGCTCGGGTTTTAAGCGATTCTTAATAAAATCGATTTTGTTTCGGAAAAAGAAAAAAAAAAACGGTTTTCGGGTTCAGTCCATTCGACTTGACTTTCTTATGAAAAACAGGTCATGGTACCGTTAATGTAGCCGTTCGAAGGCTCAAAATTACCATTTTGCCCCTCTAATGTTACTATGAATAGGTATTGGTTCAATTGGTTTCAATACACCACAAAAAATGCATTTTGTTCTCATAGTTATTATTATTATTATTATTATTATTATTATTATTATTATTATTATTATATTGACAGTTTTCTTTTCTTTGAATTCGTAACTCCAAATTACATCCTAAAGATCGTGATTATAAGACGGTGAAAGAAGTCAATATCGATAAAAAAAAAAAAAATCTTGTAACATGCACTCCATCTTTTATACATTTTTAAAAGCCTCAAAAAGTGTCATCATTAGTACCAGTGTCCTTGTTTTTATAAAATTTGGTACCAACAAATTTTTTTGACTTAAATTTACAAAGAAGGTTACAACCAACATCTAAAATTATAGTAAAATATATTATAATTACAAATCATAAGGTCATATACGTAGTTTTTTAATTTACACTTTTTTTGTTTCCAAGAGTCCGTCGTCAACAAAGTGCAAGAAGTCCACATAAACGAACGATGTGTAACGCTCGCAGATTTGGGCTAAACAAATAAGAGATAAAATGATTTTTTTGATAGAAGAATATTTAGGATAAGTAATCCTAACCAAAGTTATAATATATCTGACAAAGATTATGTACATATAACACTACTAAAAAAAATACTTTTAATGAGAGACGAATTATGACGCGCTATAATTTTATCACAGCCAAAAAAAGAGTCTGTCATAAAGTGATGTTATATTTTATAGAATATTAATGATTTATAAAAGAAAATGTTGATTGTCATAAATTTATAGCGTATTTTGTGAAATTTTACTAAGTAACTTATTATAGAGTCAAAAAAAACAGACACTAAATTGTAATGTTGGCCATCTTATTAAGAAAAAGGACATCGACTCATATTCCCAATTTGCATATCGATATCCCTTACGCCTTTTTTCAAAATCAAAACACTCACGTGCACTCAAGCTCTTACAGAGCCCACGGACAACAATTAGGGTTACTCCTTCACTCCATCGTTGTCTTACTTACATGTCCTACCTGAGTTGGCTTAAGGTTACTACACCGCCTCGCCATTTTCGTTGTCAGCCACATTGTCACAAAATTGACAGGCGATTTAGGGTTTCTGATGTCATTACTCCACCAGTGTTGTGCTCATGGGGCCTCACAAATTTGACTCCACAACTCTCCGCCTCACTATTGTCACCGCCGATCACACCCTCACGAAATCGACCGGCGATTTAGGGGTTGACTATGGAATTAAGGAAATGTCAAGGTACATAATTGTTCAATTTGTTCAAAACACACATCGTGTAAGAACGTTTATTTAGTGTTCAAGAAAAGGGCTTACCAAATGATTTAAGAATGTTTTTTAAATGATTATAGATGCATATCCTAATAATGAAGTTGATGATGATGATGATCTCATTAATATCATTGGAATCAGTGCTCCTAATATTTTATCACTGACAATCAAAGGTGATATCTGGTTGTTGAAACTTTTGTTGGTAAATGTGTCTTCTTTAGTTGAAGCTAACTTATATTATACATTCATGGGGCATTGGGATGCAACACTTGAAGAAACCGAAGAAGAAATGCTTGAAACATTAATACTAAACCCTCACCATGTTAAGGAGCTTAAAATTGGGTCCTTTGTACTAAGATAAAATTTCTTTTCCTTTGAAAGTTTATGTCTTTGTAAAATTCATACGGTCATTAGCTTTTGTAGTACTTCATTGATTATATTTTATAAACTTGTTTAATTTGAATGTTTGGTTAAGAATGATTATGATTATAATTTTTTGATTGTTTAGGGTCGAAAGAATGGAGAAACATGTAAGTAGTTGCTGAATAGAGAACTTACTTTTGAAATAAATATAAAATTACCTAACTATCCCTAACTTTGATCAACTGGTTATCTGTTCTGTTTCAAGTCACTATAATCACTATCCAAATACACATCCATTTTGTTTCCTCAATTTGATGTATATGGAGCATGAATGTCTTTGGTTCTTCTGTTCTCAGATGTCTTTATTTCTACAGCATGTCATTGCAAGTTGTATTTTCGTTTGTGTTATTCATAATTATTGCATCGTTGCATTACATGCATGGTTCTGTTTCTTTTTTTCTTCTCACCTATATTGTTGTGTTGGTAGGTTGTGTCTCGTTTGGAAGCATTCTTAAATGATTTAAGAATGCTTAAATGTGATGTATCTGTCTGTTTTAGACCATCAATTAACAATTAAATGATTATTTTTATTATAAATATTTACAACTATAGATATGCATTTATAATCATTAACGTTGGTAAGAAAAGTGAAATGAATTGATGAGTAGTTTTTGTAGTATGCATATGTAGTTCATAGAGGATTTCTTTTTTTTTTAATTTTAGAAAGTTGGCTGTTTTTTTTTACTGAATGAACTGCTTGAATGAGTGTAAATGATACTTTTACCTTTATTTTTTTAATTTCCGATTCTAAAGGTTGTGGCATGAGGTTATTAGAAGCTGAGAAAGGTTCTTCAAATGAACTCAAAAGTTAGTGTCTGTTGTGCTTATCATGGGCTCTTATGATATAGCCATGCGTGATGGTGTAAATATAAATTTAATATTTTTTTAGTTTTATTAAATCGTTTTAACTTGGGAAACAAAAGGTTTAATCAATTCTTACTATAACTTTAGTCAGTTTCACCCTGAATGCAAGAAATAATAATGTACTTCTTATTTATCGCATTTAGGTTTTTTTTATAAAATTTGTAAGTGGAAGTAAATTGCTATTTTTTGCATTTAGGAATTTTTTGTTCAAATGCAAGAAATAGCAACATACTCTCATTGATTTGACTTAGAAAACAAAAGTTTTAGTGAACCGGTGTTTTTAGAATGCCATCAAAGGTAAGAAGAATAAAGACTTTTATATGTTGAAATACTTTCTCTTGATGCCCACATAAAGATCTTCTTGGTGACCTTGAAGGGAAAGCATGTTTTCAGTTTGTATGAAAGTGGACTCGAAAAAATAATATTTTGGGGAAGATGTCTTTATTCATGTAAATTACAAGTAAGATGGAAATTAGTTTGCTTTTGTCACACCCCAAAACCGGAACGGCGGAAACGTTCGGGGGTGGAGGACGTCATGTCAAGTATCACGAGATATGTATATGGTAAGCAAGTAATGAACAACCATTTCATTTAGAAAGAAAGTGTTTACAATGTATGTGTTCACAAAACATAGAAGTCATAAACAAATAACAAAACAAGACTTGAAGCTATAATGCTCCATCTTCTGAAGCCCCAACACGAGCACCTGTCTATTAGTCTCCTGAGAATACAAGTTATTTGAAAGAGTTGATTAGCAATTAAGCTGGTGAGTTCATAAGATTTTAGTGATGTGAGTAAGCTGTAAAAAATGTGATTGAAAATGTGTATGTAAAGTGTTGTAAGCTGTAAGGTGTTGTTTTGTAAAGTCTTCCTGTTCCTCTAGAAAATCATATATTTCCTACTTAAAATGGGAGTTGAGTAAAATGACACTACAAGCCTTTCTATGCGTAATAAGTGGGTACAAGTTATATATACTTGGAGTAAACAAACAATCGATTGTGCGCATCTGCCCTCAGCCCACAACCCGACGGGGTACAGTAAGTAAGGCGGATAGCACACATTCCATTAGTTGTTAGATCGTTGTCATATATAACCTCGGTGTAATCACTTGTTACTCATGGAGTTATTTGTAATGGTTCCTTTATATCTAATAGAGAGTTCCTTTTAAGAAAACCTATATTTCTTATAGTAAAATATTGACTATGGTGATTACTTTTATAATAGATTTGTTTATAATGCTATATATAATTTAATATCGGGTAGATAGTAGATTGGGTGACCTCAGTGTAAACCTACATCCAACGGGAACAGGACGTACAGCGAAGAGCATACATCCTACTAGCTATCGGATACTAGTTTTATATATAAACATGGTGTATAAACTAAGGTATTATAGAGTTAACTCACTTAAAGTCTTTAAAACTGTACTGGCTTAATAAAATGGATTAAGCCCTTAACTGTGAAATCGCTAGTTTTGTATACCAAAAGTACTGACTTTGAAATGAAGGTTTTATACTAGAAAAAAACTGTGCATTGACCTTGTGTCTTATAACCTGATCCATACCTGGTACCTTTATGATGACTTAATGTATACTAAGCATAAATATATATAGGTTCGGGTAGATAATAGATTGGGTGACCTTGGTGTCAACCCACATCCAACGGGAACAGGACGTACAGCGAAGAGCACACATCCTATTAGCTGTCGGAATCTACTTAGCATATATGTATCCTATAGTGTATATATTAAAGAATCATAAAGTTAGCATCGTGGTCCTAACTTAAAAGTAGCGTTCTACCAAGACTCGACTGTTATGAAATCAGTCTTCTACCAAGACTCTACTGTTATGAAAGCAGTCTTCTACCAAGACTCTATTGTTCCTTTGTCAACTGAAAAGTACGTTCTCCCTAGTTTATAACCTATCTCAAATAGAGAATAGATTAACCTTCAAGTGTTACCGACACTTTATGAAAGTAATGGGAGAAATGAGTACCCTGATGTCGTTTATAAGGACATACGGAGGTACTATCAACCTAAAAACATATTTGTTTTATTACGGTCATAATGTGAAGGCTGGAACCCTTACTAACCGCTCTTATGTATGGAGATTGAGGGAACCAAACGCGACCCGAGCAAATCCATGCAAGCCATGTAATTCACATTAAAGTTAGATCATGTCTGCGTGCTGTCATGCTATAGCAAATTAATTTGTTAGTTATGTTCTGTTCTGTTCTGTTCTGTTCTGATATTGACTCTTTGTGTGCTTCATTGTACTAGAAGTAATGAATAGCATTCTCTTAAACTATACCTATAATTTGTATAAATGTATCGCCATGCTATTAAGTATTTTGATTTAAGTTCTAATGCTCTAACTGGACTGTTAATGAAAAGACTCATTTATCTACAAAGTTATGCTTATACTTTAAAATGGAGTTTTGTATAACTATAATGTAACATAACCTTTAGAAGAGTTTTGAAATGTTTTAACAACTTATAAATAACATAAGTAACATTTTGAAATATGTTTATAACAAACATTTACACAATTATCATTGTGTTCAACTTGTATTTCCCCCCTTAAACAATTAAAATAGTTAAAAGATTCATTACGGGGTATGAACTCACCTGATGTGGGTGATTCAAACGGGGTATGCGCGTACGGATGATAAGTTCCACGAATGAAGTCCCGAGACACAGTAAGTCCTAAATGATATATAAGGACACATATTGACATGAATATAGTGTTTATACACAACTATATGAAAGATAACACCTTCCGGGACTAGGAAACACCTTGGCTAGGTGTTGGAATCACATGTGATTCAACAAAGGGAAGTGAAATGGCACTAAATGGTGTTTACGGTTTTGGAAACAACTCCACTTGAGTTTATGGTGGTAAACCCATGAGTTTACGGTCGTAAACTCATGGTACCTTGACCATGTGGTGGTTTGAAGTCCTAGAAGTCCTTTTGAAGCATCCTAACTTCAAGTTTTAGCCTTAGGAAATGATTAAGGAAACATATCACCCCTTTATAGGGTTTACGATTTTTGGACCATATGACTTTGAGTTTACGGTAGTAAAATCAAATGGTTTATGGTCAAATGAAGTTTTCAAGTCCTAAACACTTCTAGGTAAAGATCTAGGCTAGTTTCAAAGCTTAAGGAATGAGTTTGGGGCATCAAAACATGTCTAAGAGGGGTTTACGATTTTGGGAGATCCCCAAACCGTAAACTCATATATATGGGACATTTTTGAGGTTTTCATGTGCTAAACACATCCAAGGAAGGTTCTATGTTTTCTTCTAAGGTTTGGCTAGAGTTTAGGGGCACTTTGGCACACTTAAAGCACTCTTTTTAGGGTTTACGGTCCAAGGAGATTCTTGGACCGTAAACACCTCATCCTTGTGATATTTGGGTGTTTTCTTGAGGCTCTTATGGTTTAAACATGTTAGGGGTTGTTGCTATACTTGTTCCCAAGGTCTAAAGGGACAAAAGGCACATTTAAGCCTTACTTTTAGTGTTCACGGTCCAAGAAGATCTTGGGCCGTGAACACTTTGTTCTTGGGGAAACTTGATGATTTCTTGATGTTTAACACTTGATCTAATGATAATAGGGCTAGAAACACTTACTAGTTGAAGATTTTGAAGAAAAACGGAATGCTACTTGAGAGAGAAATGGCTCTAGTCTTTGGAAATGTGAAAAAGTGATTAAAATAACTAATTAAGTCACACTTATATAGCCTTTTGGGTTTACGGTCCCAATACCATTCTGGACAGTAAACTCAAAACTCTTGAAGTTTTGGGCATGTTTTGCTACTTAGTACACCCTAGGGTATCCACTCTCCTAATGTCTCTTGAAGCACTAACTTTAAACCACTCAACCTTATTCCAAAAAGTTTGAAAGTTAGCAGAAATAGTTTTAATTCATATTGAAGTGAATGGTTGAACAGAATGGAAAGTTTTGGGTTGTCACATCATCCCCCCGTTAGAATGAATTTCGTCCCGAAATTAGCTCTCTTAACATTACTACCGGGGTTGAGCTCTTCCGCTTTGTAGAACACTCACTCGTAGACCTGACCAGTTGCCCTAGTGTTCTTGATAGGATTCATACTTGGTCCATCCATCATTACCTCATGCATACAAGCCATAGATGATTAAAATTAGTAGGACTGTCGGATGTGCGACTCTGCCCCAAGTCCACAACCCACGGGGAAAACAGGAGATAGGGCGGAAACACACATACTAGATCTGCGTAATCACTCTCATATACCACCATTGCGTATACATTCAAAACAATAGGCGGGCTGTATTCGTCCGTAGCCTCTATGCTCGAACTTGGTCTGTTGGACGAGAGGTATTTCGTGACGGTCTGCGGACATCTGACGCTAAGTCTTCGGATGACAAAGTACTCTTCGCACGAGTACTTCGGGGATTTAGAATGTGAAGATATAGTTTAGGTTTAGGTCGGACCTTCGATACGAATGACGAAAGTTTCGAGAACTTGCTGATCGAGGCGATAGGAACATATGAACTCAGTATGGTGAGGACCACGCCAACTCATGACGAAAGAAAACAACGGACTCTATAACGAACAAAGTTTTGCTCAAATGAAAGAAACGTCTGACAAACAACGATGTATCCCTGGTATGATTGGTGTTGTACTCCTAGTATGTTCAGCAATGTATTCCTTGTAACTGATCTCGAGTTTCCTGTTTTCTATTTTGAAATTAACACTCATGTGTATCGTACCGCTATGTGCGCATACATACAAATAAAAGTGCTTTATTTACTGAAGGGATACTATTATGCCATGATCCCCTATGGTACCACTACTACCGCCCGTCATATACAAGTTGTGAATATTTAAGATGAGCCAGGTAGTCGACTGAGCATCTCTGCCTCAAATCCTCAACCAATTAAGGAAAAGGGGACCTAAGCAGAGTCACTCACTCTAAGTCTGCGACATCTCAGTTGCGTACAACCCTGATGTATATGGTGAGTCATAATAGCTTCTCTAAGGGATCTTTTAGTTCTCTTGAATATTACGACCTATTTCACCATGTGAGTTGTTATTGTTACTTTTAAGTGTCATCCCCAATTTTAATCTTATATGAATATAAATTAGTTTTTAAAAGTAAGTACTATTTTGAAAACGTACCACTACTCGTCGACGACTCCGGGGTAGATTCTCCTGCGGTGATCATCAGAATACGTCCATCTGCGCCTGAGTTCTTGATTATTGGGTAGTCCCTCTTAATGTGTCCATTCTCACCACAGCCATAACAGGCTCGGTTTTCTTCAGCTCCGAGGGCTTGGGAGATCGGTTGAGCCGGTGTCCTACAGTAATGGACTATGTGTCCTTTTCTGTGGCAATTCAGACACTGCATTTCTCGGCACACTCCAGTGTGGTGAAATTTGCACTTTCCACACTTTGGAAGGTTTCCAGCATAACGACTGGCAGATGCTGAAGCAGTAGGCGTCGTTGCGGCGTACATAGTACTCGCTTGTTGCTCTTGGGGGTGTCTTATGTTGTCCGCTTCTTCTTTCTCTTTTTCTCTGGCTCCTGATTATAGTCCTCTTCTCTAGACGACTCGGGAACAAGGACTTTTACGCTGTGGCGGACTCCATGATCGATGAGTCGCTGAGCCAAGCGTTTAGCACTATCGAACATGGTTGGGTTAGAAGATAATACATTTCCTTGGGTCAGAGCAGTCAGACCCCAAATGTATCTCTATATCTTCTTCTTTTCCGAGGTAATCATCTCGGGGCACATAGCTGCTAGTTCGCTGAACCGGTCCGTGTAGGTCACTATGTCTGAGCCGACCATAGTGAGATCCCACAGCTCTTGTTCCAGTTTTTGAATCTCGCCTAAAGGGCAATATTCTTCCCGCATTAACTCTTTTAGGTTTTCCCAACCTATTGAGTTTGCCACTGATAGGTTCAGTGACTTAACATGGCTGTTCCACCATGTTAGGGCCTTGCCATCGAAGGTGCAGGCAGCAAACTTCACTTTGCTTGCTTCGGGGCATAAACAAATTTCGAAGACCGACTCTGTTTTCTCGAACCATTGTAAGAGGGCAATGACTCCTTAAGTCCCTTTAAAGGATAGTGGTTAGCATCTGGTGAAGTCCTTGTAGGAGAACTCTCCCTGACGCACAGGGACCTCACCTTGATTAGAATCGGTAGGCGCTTCGCCTCCACCTGTACTGGTGGAGTGATATTGTGCCATGGCTGTTGCCACAGCCTCGGCCACTGTAGCGTTCAAAGTTGTTGCATCGATTTGTGGAGAAGATATGGGAGTTATCGGAGTAGCGTGTCTGGGTGATCTGTGAGGAGGCATCTTTGCTAAAAGAAAACAAAGATGAGACGGAATAAGTCTACAGCAACGGACACAAGCCGAAAGCTGAAAAGACAAAGTTATCCTAGTTCTAGATGTATCGGGTCCTGACTTCCACAGGGTTCTAGGAACAATTCATAAATGATTCTATACCTAATAAACTCTATGAATTTGAAATAACTATCCTCGAATGAATATTTGTTTCCTAAATAATTGTTACCAGTTGCATTTAAGAAAATAATTTTTAACACATGTAATGTGAGCAGTGTTTCCACTCGCTCAATAAATTAACCTAGTTAATATTTATTAGTGTGACGCGTAAGACGTTTTGGTTACTTCGGCTGATCTTTCTTTGAAAAACTTCTCATGAATTTGTCCTCGTTCCTCCTGAACTCTGCTGTTGTCTACTATGAGGGAGTGGTTACGTTAATCTGGGCTTGTCGTGCGAGAATGAAAGTGACTAAAGAATCTATGAGCTTTAAGGTAACTTTATGGGGTGATCCTTATGGAATCTTCCTATAATTATACTAGGTATACTAGTTGGTATTATATAATTGAAGATCAAATAGACCTTCGAACAATTGATCCCACCTCAACACTACTTCCTTAAAAGGAATGGATAGCGAAGCGTCGGTCACAGATTCTATGTCCATAAGGTCTTGATTATATATAAAATTTTATGAATATACCCTGTAAGATTATAGACCTATCCGCAAGGGTCTTTTAATTTATCACATAATTTATGTACCTGGACTAAAATATTCCTATAGTATCCTAACGTAATGTACCTGTTATGTTCTAAACTTGTTATCGCGTTATCGTATCATAGAATACTCCCATAGTACTCTAACTCTAACGGTACTTGTTTTGGCGTTCTCTTGGCTGGTGTTTTGGTAAGTTTTTACCCTGTTGCAACACCACATCATTCCCAAAAACATGTTGGTCACATCTCGAATGAATATACTTGATCAAGCTATATTAATCCTAGCTATGATTACATAACTGTTCGGGTTGACGACAGTGCCTAACCTTTAAATACTTTTAGTTATGTTCTCCTCGTGATCCTAGCTCTATTATGTACATGTATGAGCAAGTAGGTATATTTTTATAACTTGAAGTTATACTCTAAAATATATCATTATCCAGAGCACTTAAGCCCCGTTGTATTTATAGATGTATATCTTTTATCGGTTGATATACTTAGTTCACTATAAACAATGCACTGATACCAATCTGTCACACCCCAAAACCGGAACGGCGGAAACGTTCGGGGGTGGAGGACGTCATGTCAAGTGTCACGAGATATGTATATGGTAAGAAAGTAATGAACAACCATTTCATTTAGAAAGAAAGTGTTTACAATGTATGTGTTCACAAAACATAGAAGTTATAAACAAATAACAAAACAAGACTTGAAGCTATAATGCTCCATCTTCTGAAGTCCCAGCACGAGCACCTGTCTAATAGTCTCCTGAGAATACAAGTTATTTGAAAGAGTTGATCAGCAATTAAGCTGGTGAGTTCATAAGATTTTAGTGATGTGAGTAAGCTGTAAAAAATGTGATTGAAAATGTATACATAAAGTGTTGTAAGCTGTAAGGTGTTGTTTTGTAAAGTTTGCCTGTTCCTCTAGAAAATCATATATTTCCTACTTAAAATGGGAGTTGAGTAAAATGACACTACAAGCCTTTCTATGCGTAATAAGTGGGTACAAGTTATATATACTTGGAGTAAACAAACAATCGATTGTGCGCATCTTCCCTCAGCCCACAACCCTACGGGGTACAGTAAGTAAGGCGGATAGCACACATTCCATTGGTTGTTAGATCGTTGTCATATATAACCTCGGTATAATCACTTGTTACTCATGGAGTTATTTGTAGTGGTTCCTTTATATCTAATAGAGAGTTCCTTGTAAGAAAACCTATATTTCTTATAGTAAAATATTGACTATGGTGATTACTTTTATAATAGCTTTGTTTATACTACTATATATTATTTGATATCGGGTAAATAGTAGATTGGGTGACCTCGGTGTAAACCCACATCCAACGGGAACAGGACGTACAGCGAAGAGCATACATCCTACTAGCTGTCAGATACTAGTTTTATATATAAACATGGTGTATAAACTAAGGTATTATAGAGTTAACTCACTTAAAGTCTTTAAAACTGTATTGGCTTAATAAAATGGATTAAGCCCTTAACTGTGAAATCGCTAGTTTTGTATACCAAAAGTACTGACTTTGAAACAAAGGTTTTGTACTAGAAAAAAAAACTGTGCATTGACCCTGTGTCTTATAACCTGATCCATACCTGGTACCCTTATGATGACTTAATGTATACTAAGCATAAATATATATAGATTCGGGTAGATAATAGATTGGGTGACCTCGGTGTAAACCCACATCCAACGGGAACAGGACATACAGCGAAGAGCACACATCTTATTAGCTGTCGGGATCTACTTAGCATATATGTATCCTAAAGTGTATATATTAAAGAATCGTAAAGTTAGCATCATGGTCCTAACTTAAAAGTAGCCTTCTACCAAGACTCGACTGTTTTGAAAGTAGTCTTCTACCAAGACTCTACTGTTATGAAAGCAGTCTTCTACCAAGACTCTATTGTTCCTATGTCAACTGAAAAGTACGTTCTCCCTAGTTTATAACCTATCTCGAATAGAGAATAGATTAACCTTCAAGTTTTACCGACACTTTATGAAAGTAATGGGAGAAATTAGTACCCTGATGTCGTTTATAAGGACATACGGAGGTACTATCAACCTAAAAACATATTTGTTTTATTACGGTCATAATGTGAAGGTTGGAACCCTTACTAACCACTCTCATGTATGGAGATTGAGGGAACCAAACGTGACCCGAGCAAATCCATGCAAGTCGTGTAATTCACATTAAAGTTAGATCCTGTCTGCGTGTTGTCATGCTATAGCAAATTAATTTGTTAGTTATGTTATGTTCTGTTCTGTTCTGATATTGACTCTTTGTGTGCTTCATTTAATAGAAGTAATGAATAGCATTCTCTTAAACTATACCTATAATAGTTTACTAATGCTCTAACTGGACTGTTACTGGAAAGACTCATTTATCTACAAAGTTATGCTTATACTTTAAAATGGAGTTTTGTATAACTATAATGTAACATAACCTTTAGAAGAGTTTTGAAATGTTTTAAAAACTTATAAATAACATAAGTAACATTTTGAAAGATTTTTATAACAAACATTTACACAATTATCGTTGTGTTCAACTTGTATTCCCCCCCCCCCCCCCTTAAACAATTAAAATAGTTAAAAGATTCATTACGGGGTATGAACTCACCTGATGTGGGTGATTCAAACGGGGTATGCGCGTACGGATGAGAAGTTCCACGAATGAAGTCCCGAGACACAGTAAGTCCTAAATGATATATAAGGAAACATATTGACATGAATATAGTGTTTATACACAACTATATGAAAGATAACACCTTCCGGGACTAGGAAACACCTTGGCTAGGTGTTGTAATCACATGTGATTCAACAAAGGGAAGTGAAATGGCACTAAATGGTGTTTACGGTTTTGGAAAAAACTCCACTTGAGTTTACGGTGGTAAACCCATGAGTTTACGGTCGTAAACTCATGGTACCTTGACCATGTGGTGGTTTGAAGTCCTAGAAGTCCTTTTGAAGCATCCTAACTTCAAGTTTTAGCCTTAGGAAGTGATTAGGGCAACATATCACCCCCTTTATAGGGTTTACGGTTTTTGGACCATATGACTTTGAGTTTACGGTAGTAAACTCAAATGGTTTATGGTCAAATGAAGTTTTCAAGTACTAAACACTTCTAGGTAAAGATCTAGGCTAGTTTCAAAGCTTAAGGAATGAGTTTGGGGCATCAAAACATGTCTAAGAGGGGTTTACGATTTTGGGAGATCCCCAAACCGTAAACTCATATATATGGGACATGTTTGAGGTTTTCATGTGCTAAACACATCCAAGGAAGGTTCCATGTTTTCTTCTAAGGTTTGGCTAGAGTTTAGGGGCACTTTGGCACACTTAAAGCACTCTTTTTAGGGTTTACGGTCCAAGGAGATTCTTGGACTGTAAACACCTCATCCTTGTGATATTTGGGTGTTTTCTTGAGGCTCTTATGGTTTAAACATGTTAGGGGTTGTTGCTATACTTGTTCCCAAGGTCTAAAGGGACAAAAGGCACATTTAAGCCTTACTTTTAGTGTTCACGGTCCAAGAAGATCTTGGGCCGTGAACACTTTGTTCTTGGGGAAACTTGATGATTTCTTGATGTTTAACACTTGATCTAATGATAGTAGGGCTAGAAACACTTACTAGTTCAAGATCTTGAAGAAAAATGGGATGCTACTTGAGAGAGAAGTGGCTCTAGTCTTTGGAAATGTGAAAAGGTGATTAAAATAACTAAGTCACACTTATATAGCCTTTTGGGTTTACGGTCCCAATACCATTCTGGACCGTAAACTCAAAACTCTTGATGTTTTGGGCGTTTTTTGCTACTTAGTACACCCTAGGGTATCCACTCTCCTAATATCTCTTGAAGCACTAACTTTAAACCACTCAAACTTATTCCAAAAAGTTTGAAAGTTAGTAGAAATAGTTTTAATTCATATTGAAGTGAATGGTTGAACAGAATGGAAAGTTTTGGGTTGTCACAGCTTTCTAGACATTTAATTTGAGAAGTTGACAATGTTGTATGTTGTGTAACAACTATCTATCATTTCTCTTTGATACCTTCATGTGTATTATGGGATATGATCATACCTTTATAAAATTTTATAATTTGGTTTATAGGTGAAGAAGATGTAACCCAGTTGATTAAATTAACATGTGTTTTGTATATGGATCCTATAAAGGTCCTATGAAAATGTAACATTTTTAACTATATATTGGTTATATAAAAATTTTATTATATTTTTGAATTATAAAACATTAAATATGTAACTCTAGCTATCTGAAGGAAGAGTGGAAAGGGAGGTAGCAAGAGACATCTGAATGCATCTGAATTTTTGTCTTCAAGATTCGATAATCTATGCTTTGTTTCACATGAGGAATTATCTAGATTAATGTTCAAAAATGTTTGAGAAATGAAAAGGAAAAGCAAACGAGGGAAAGTTATGAAAAGTTAGGACTTAATTGGGAAAGCCTCACTTACATGACTAACTGTATTAAACTGTTCTTTATGTATTAACTCAAAAAGAAACACAAAACTTATTACTATTAATCTATTAGTATTAAAGTTGAAGTCTCGAAGAAATCCGGGGAAGAAGTTTAAGAAGGTTCGGGAGCTACCCCAGTAGTAATAGGAGTTGTCGCAGAAAGTCTTTCTCTTTCGTAAGAGCGCTATAAAGACTATTGGTACCTATCATAGACTTGACTCATTTTATGGGCAACTGAGTTTTTTTATTGTTTTTGCAGTTACCACAACAGCCAAATTCATTCAACTAATGTTTATTCTTGCTCCATTATGTAGAACTTTGTAAGTAAAAATGTTTCGAAATTGACTTCACATATAGTTAATAAACAATTTTCAAGGGAAATATCCACAAAATTCCAATGTGAACACGGTTTTTTTGATGTTTTTGAGTGATCTTGGCAAGTAAATAGTATACATGCTTTTGTTCTCCTCAATTTGGGTACTCGTTTGCATTTCAGCACGACTTTTCACCCGCATACTAATGGTGAGAGTGAGCGAACTATCCAGACATTGGAGGATATGTTGCGGGCGTGCGTTCTGGATTTTGGTGGCAGTTGAGATACCTACCTTCCGTTAGCGGAATTTTCGTATAACAACAGTTATCATGCCATCATTGATCGACTTCCTTTAGAGATGCTCTATAGGAGGAAGTTTAGAACCCCGATATGTTAGGGTGAAGTCGTCCATCAGGTTATGGGGAGTACCAAAGTGGTACTCAAGACGACCGAGATGATTCAACAGGTATGTGGTATGTCACACCCCAAAACCGGAACGGCGGAAACGTTCGGGGGTGGAGGACGTCATGTTTAGTATCACAAGACATGAATCATAGTAAGCAAGTAATGAACAACCATTTCATTTAGAAAGAAAGTGCTTACAATGTGTGTGTTCTCAAAACATAGAATACATAATCAAATAACAAAACAAGACTTGAAGCTACTATGCTCCATCTTCTGAATTCCCAGCGCGAGTACCTGTCTATTAGTCCCCTGAGAATACAAGCTATTTTGAAATCGTAGATCAACAATTAAGCTGGTGAGTTCATAAGATTTTAGTGATGTAAGTTGTAGAAAGTTGTCATAAAATGTAGCTGAAATTGTAGTAAGTTGTAAGCTTTGTTTAGAAGAGTTTGACTGTTCCTCTAGAAAATCCTATATTTCCTACTTTGATGAAAGATACGTAAAAATGATTCTACAATCCTTTATATGAGTACTAAATGGATACAAGTTATATAAAACTCAGAGTAAACAAACAATCGACTGTGCGCATCTGCCCTAAGCCCACAACCAAACAAGGAACAGGAAGTAAGCCAGATAGCACACATCCCATTGTTTGTTAGATCATTGTTGTATATAACCCTGGCGTATTCACTTGTTACTCATGGAGTTAATTGTAATAGTTCCTTTATATTTAATGAAAAGATTCTTTAACCCTTATTTCTTATAATCTAAGCAGTTATCGCGGTCAAAAATATAATAGCAGTCACCGGCCTCTATTTGAAATCGCGGTTCTCGCGACGGTATAGCGATGATATAGCATTTTTTATATTATTTAGAATTTATATATATTAAAGTATTAATCAGTAAATCATACTTTAAAGTTCAACCCAATCCAGTTAATTAGTTAATCAGTAAATCATAATTCACATATCATATTTAGTTAATCATAATTCACATATCATTATTAGTTAATCATACTTCACAAACCGGTTACCAATCCCCCAGTTAATCATACTTTAACACAGTCAACAAGAAAACATATGCAATACTTACTATTTTATCATACTTTAGCACAATTACAGTTATCAAATGAAATGATTAAGTAATTTGATAGTTAATCATAATGTATTACTTCAAGTTTTCAACACAATTAGCAAGACAACACATACATGGTTTCAATTGAAGTCATGACAGTCACAAAATTACAATTTTATTCAATAGAATGACACAAAAGTTTTGGTTTGGGCTAAGAAAAAATGATTTTATTCAATAGAATGGCCCAAAAAATGTTTTTTTTAATGTAAAATAGCCTAAAATGGAATTTATTCATATAGCGGTTATAGCGCCGCTATAGCGGTGACCATAATCGCGGTAAATAGCGGCGCTAATAGCACCACCGCTATTTTGAAATATCGTTTCCTTACCTCCGCTAACCGTTATAGTGCTGCTATAGCGCCGCTATTGACTACATAGCTTATAATAAACTGGTGATCACAGTGATTACTTCTACAGTCACTTAGTTTATACTGGCTATATATAATCTAATATCGAATAGATAGTTAATTGGATGAATCTGTCATAAACCCACAACCAAACAAGGAACATGAAGTAAGGCGGAAAGCACACATCCAACTACCTATTGAGTATTAATGATATATAACCATGATGTATAAACTAAGGTAGTATAGAGTTAATCACCTAAGGTCCTTTTTAAGTTTATACTTGTTTAATAAAATGGATTAAACCCTTTACTGGTAAGTTTCTAGTTTTGTATACCAAAAGTTCTAATTTGGAAAGTATGTTTTGTACTAGAAAACGGTACATTGATTTAGTGTCCTATGACTTGACCCATACCTGGTACCCTTATGATTACTTAATGTATACGAAACATATATATATATATATATATATATATATATATATATATATATATATATATATATATATATATAGAATCGAATAGATAATAGACTGGGTGAATTCGTTCCAAGCCCACAACCAAACAAGGAACAGGAAGTGAAGCGGAGAGCACACATCCTATTATCTATCAGATCCTATATATATATATATATATATATATATATATATATATATATATATATCCTTTGATGTATACATTAAGGAATCATAAGGTTAGCATTATGGTCCCCTTCTACTAAACATAGCCTTCTACCAAGGCATCAAATGTTATGCATGTTTGTGAGAATGTGAGTTTTCCCTAGTTTATAACTATCTTAACTTAAAAATAGTTTGCATTTGACTTTCAAGTGGTACTGTCACTTTTTGAAAGTAATGGGAAAATGTAAGTACTGTAGTATTATATATAGTACTACTGTTGTACTAATTGCCTTAAATTGATTATTAAGGTATAATGTGATGGCTAGTTCTCATACTATACGCTCTCCCTGTCAGAAGATTCTGGGAACCAAACACGACTTCAACAAACCGACGGTTGCATCGTGTATATCCACATTAAAGTAATATGATCATGTATACCCAATTTAACTATCACCTTTTGTTTAGAAAAATGAGTTAGTGATTCATTGGTATAATTAAATCATGTAGTTGTTCCATTCTATAGAAACTTAGTATGTTCGTTCTATTTCTCATATAGTAGGTTCTGTTTCTCATATAGTATGTTTTGTTTCTCATATAGTATGTTCGTTCTGATATTGTGTATTGTATCTGGTATGAACTGAATCTCTAAACTATACCTATTATAGTTTACTAAAGTTTTACTTGAACTATTATTGAAAAGACTCATTTATCTACTAAGCTATGCTTGTACTTTAAAAAACGGAGTTTTGTTAAACTATGAAGTAACATAACTTTAAAAGAGTTTTTGAAATGTTTTGATCACTTATAAAAGAAATAAGCAATCTTTTGAAATATGTATATATAACAAAAATTTACACAATTAACATTGTGTTCAACTTGTATCCCCCCCCCCCTTAAAAGTATTTAAAACAGTTAAAGGATTCATTACGGGGTATGAACTCACCTAATGTGGGTGATTCAAACGGATACTTGCGCGTAAGGATGAGAAGTCCCACGAATGATGTCCGGAGACTTAATAAGTCCTAAATGGCATATGATGACATATATTGGCATAAATATAGGGTTTAAAGGCAACCAAATGCAAGGAAACACCTTACGGGACCAGGAAACACTTTGACCAAGTGTTGGAATCACATGTGATTGATCAAAGGAAGGTGTATGGCACTAATCTTGTGTTTATGGCCATGGGTTTACGGCCAAAGGAGTTTATAGTCGTAAACTCATGGTCAAACATGCATGAGAGGGTGTTTGAAGGTCAGGGAAACTTGAGGGACCATTGCTCTACACAAGGATGATAAAGACCATCATAGTGGAGGCCTTTGATGAGTTTACAGCCAAGCAAGGAGCTTACGGCCGTAAACTCATGGTTATTATACATATGTGAGTGTTTGAATCTCCTACATCATCCAATGAGGGTTCAAGGTCCTAATCTTGGTCATTAGAAGAGTTTAAGGTCCAAACATGCATCAATATGGAGTTTACGGCCAAGGGAGATCTTGGGCCGTAAACTCATGATCTTCATGGGGAATGTATGTTTAGATGGTGTATTTCAAGGCCTCCTAGTAGGTATGAAGTAAAATGAAGGAATACTTACGATATAGAGGCTTAAAAGGGTTGATTTTGGCCAAGAACACTAGTGTGTGTTCTTGGTGAAACTTGAAGATCTAATAAAACATGATTTTCATGGATGAAATCATGGGATGATGCTAGTTATGAAGGATTAACATCAAACTAAAGGAAGAACACTTACAACTTTTCATGATCTAGGATGAAAATCGAGATGATACTTGAGAGGATTTGGAAGTGTTCTTGAGGTGGAATGAGATAATGAATTCAAAGTGAAGGATATGAGTCTTATAGGGGGAGTTTACGGCCCACTTGGAGTTTATAGCCGTAAACTCTAAGTGTTGTGGTCGTGAACTCATGGTGGTGACGGTTAAGGCTTGTATGTTGTTCAGTGGCTCTAGCAGGTACTTCCTATCACTCATTCTTTAAGTGTATTAGGCTTAAAACTCCTTAGAATGACCTTTAAATAGGCTAGAACTCATCACCAATGAGTCTGACACTCAGTTGAGTTGGCTGACTGAGCTTTCAAAGCAAAAAAAATTTGTGTTGTCACATGGTAGGCTTCAGACAGCACAGATTCAGTAGAAAAGCTATGCCGACAAGCTTCGATCAGATCTAAAGTTCCAGGTTGGGGACATGGTTCTCCTAAACATGTCACCTTGGAAAGGTGTCTTCCGATTCAGGAAGAGACGCAAGTTGGGCCCTAGGTATATTTGTCCTTTCATTTGGCTTGGGTGGGCAGGGTTTCTTATCGCTTGGATCTATACGAAGAGCTTAGTCAGATCTATAGCACGTTTCACGTCTCTCAGCTGCGGAAATGTTTGGTTGATGATTCCGCAATGGTTCCATTGGAGGATATCCAGGTGGATGATCGCCTGAATTATATTGAGAGACTGGTGACAATCGTTGATCGGAAGACAAAGGCCTTGAGGAACAAGGCCATAGGTTTGGTGAAGGTGTAGTGGTAGCACCGAAAGGGTTCAGAATGGGCATGGGAGCCTGAGGATAAGATGAGGGAACATTATCCATAGTTATTCGTAGTGGCGGACTTCGAGGACAGAATCTGATTCAAGAAGGGGAGAATTGTAGTATTCGAATCCTTAAGGTACTTAATTTATTAAATTCTTATATTTTGGGAGGAGGGTCATGACATGAGCCATAGTGGTCATGATGTGAGTGACCATTGACCATTTGATCAGCATTCTTGAACCTCACTATGTGAGCATGAGGCCTCACGACATGAGCAAGGTCTGATGACCCAAAACCCTAATTTTTGAGTATTTAATGGAATGAGAGAGCTAGGGTTGCCCATCCTCAGTCTCTCTCACTCTCTAGGCTCCTGAAAACCCTAGATTTGACCTCCTTGAGACCTTTGGCCATTGTTGGTGACCTTGAAGAGCTTATTTGGTGGTTTTTGTTCCATTGAAGTGGAAGATGACTCTTGTGGTGCTTCATTTTGGCAATCTAGCTTCTACCTCTTGGTCTTGCTAAGCTTTTAGACCGTTGTAAGTCATAAAGCTCTTACCTTTTTTCCTCGTGCATGCTAGATCTAGGTTTTGGATCTTTTCTTTGCATGGTTGGGTTGTGTAACATGCATAGGATCCATAAAGTTGGCAACTTTATGGATCATTGAGACATCTTCTATATATGAGGCTTTGGATCTGAGTTTTGGTGTTGGTTTTAGACTCCAAGCATGAGTCTTGATCTTATTACCTTTCTTTTAACCTAGTTAGTATCTAAGTCATGCATTGGACATGCATGACTGAAAAGCTATGATTTTATAGTCCTTAGGGTCGAGGAAGGTCCTTTGGAAGGTCCCAAAGAATGTCTTAAAGGATTAAGAGCTTAATGCTCAAAGGTTGTCAGAACAGGTCTCAGGACGTGAGAAATGGGAATCTCATGACGTGACAAATGAGGTTGTCCCGATATGAGGAATCTGGTTGAATGAGTTGTGACTGAGTCGACTCGCTGAGTGGGGCCACGTTAAGTCCATTTTCATGACATGACCAGAGATCAGGTCACGACGTGAGGTGAGCTGATGGGAATGTTGAATGTTGATCTTAGGCGTTGACTTTTGATTAACTCTTGGTTTTGAAGGGTAGACTAAAGATTTGCCTTGTATGATTATCTAGGTGTGGTGTATCACCGTTGTAGCTGGCCGTGAGAGCAGCAGTAGTTGATTATTGATGGAAAGGTGAGTTTCCTTCACTATACTCATGGGTCGAAGGTACCAATGTTGGCCCACCGAATTATGTTTAGAGGTTGATAGTTGTTTTGTGACAATTTCCTATTATGTTTGTTGTCTCTGTGACTCGTACTGTTATGATTATATGCTAGTTGTAGAGGTGAAATAAACCTAATACCGGTTTAAAGATACCGAAAGGGGTGAAATAGACCCAATACCAATTGAAAGATACTGAAGGGGGTGAAATAGACTCAGTGCGGGTAAAAAGATACCGAAGAGGGTGAAATAGACCTAGTACCAGTTAAAAGATACCAAATGAGGTGAAATAGATATGATATGTCTTTACTATTATGTATGTATGGTATGGGGTATTTTTGGGGAGCTTACTAAGTTTTGTGCTTACAGTTTTCAGTTTATGTTTCAGGTACTTCCAGCTCAAAAGGGAAAGGACCTGCTTGATCGTACCACATCCTCTCAGATTTGTTGTAGCACCAGATTCTTGGTACGTATTCTCTTATTTAATTCCTTGTGCATTTTGGCCTTGGACTCGGCGAGTCAGAGGATTGACTCGCCGAGTAGAAGCGGGAAGGGGCACGGGGTTTAAGTTGTGAACTCGCCGAGTCGGGCCCCGGACTCGGCGAGTAATCTGCTGTTCAGACAAAAACCCTAATCTAGGAGTGTGCACCCTATTTAAACACTCTAACTTGGCCTCCCTTGCCCCTAATACTTCTAGAAGAGTTGTAGAACGACACCCTAGCCCTCATATTGTTCTTGTGAGTGATTTTGGCTTTGTGAAGGAAGTTTGGAGCTTAGAAGAAGAAGGAGAAGGTTGAAGGGTGCAAGGAGGGGAAGTAGATCCGAAATATACTCTGTGAAAGCCTTCCATTCAGGTAGAAAAGTTCCTACCTTGATCTCTAGTTCATTAGATCCCCTTTTGTCCCTAATTTGTGGGTTTTAAGCCCTAAAACCTCAAACTCTATGTGTTTATGCTCTATGTTCTGAAAGGACTTCAGATCTGGGCCTTATGGACATCTTAGAAGTGTAAAGTTTCTGTGGTTGAAGTGATTGAGGTCCCTATTAAGTGTTTGACCTCATAAAGAGCTTGGATTTGCCTTTTTGAGCTTATAGGGACATGCATGCACGTAAAGTTTGTAACTTTACGTGATAAGCATGCCCTAGGAACACAGATCTACGGTTTAGAAGCGTTACATGTCTCAGATTTGGTCTGTATGGGAAATGGGTCGAAGGGACTCGGCGAGTCCTATGAAGATGGTCTTAGACTTGGCGAGTTGGATGAACCACTCGGCGAGTCCTATGAAGATTGCCTGGAACTCGACGAGCTGTCCTTCAAACTCGGCGAGTCATATGAATAGTTACTGAGTTGAGAGGGGTTTAAGTGTAGAAGGTCCAACCCTTCGTCACTGCTCGCGGAATTAGCAACTTAACGTGTAACAATAGTCCCAAAAACCCAAATCCTCATAAAGAATGCCCTGGTGAGGATACGGAAGCGAGTAGGAGATCTGTTTGTAGGACTCGACGAGTTGTTCTTCAAACTCAACGAGTCGGATGCTTTTCCTTGTGGCTTTCGAATGGGAGAAGAACTCGTCGATTGTCGGCCCAACTCGACGAATAGAGTCGCGGATGGGGACGAGTAGAGAGTGAGGGACTCGACGAGTTGATGACCCAACTCAGCGAGTCGGGTCAACTGGAAGTTGACTTTGACTTTGACTTGACTTGGTTGAGGGTAAAATGGTCATTTTACCCTAAGTATAGAGATCAGTTTCTAACTGAGTGTGGTGGGGTTTGTAGCCGGAGGATTTCCGAAGCAGCAGCGGACGGAGGTTTCCCGCACTGATTATCAGCAGCTACTTGTATGAGGTGAGTTACCTTCCAGTAGGGGTGGGTCTAAGGCCACAATACCGGCCCACCATTGAGGAGTATTTAGAAGATAATTGTCTATGTGATAATTTATCTTGGTCTGGTATGTGTTTGGTTATGAGTTATATATGTATGATACATGATAGGGATAGTTTCCCTGATAGTGGTCCTTAGGACCAAGGGGTAGGTCAGTACCCAGATATGCCTGACTGTGTGCTTATATCTTGCTATTGTATGCTAGTGGTAGGGGTGGAATAGTCCCCAGTTATCGGTTGAAAGATACCGATGGCGATTACCGGTTGAAAGATACCGATGATGATTACCGTTTGAAAGATACCGATGATAATTACCGTTTGAAAGATACCGATGATAATTACCGGTTAAAAGATACCGATGGTATTGTATGATATGTGGTATGATGGGGGAACTCACTAAGCTTTATGTTTACGGTTTCAGTTTTTGGTTTCAGGTATCTCTTCATCTAAGGGGAAGGAGTCGACGGCGTAGCATGGCGTCACACACACATTTGATTTTCCGCACGGTGTGTTCTGGGATTGTACTCTGATATGTTATTTGCTTATGTTGTGGGTTCGAAACATGATACTTAATTTTATGAGATGACGTGTTGATTCAATATTTTCTAGTGAATGTTTTATGAACAACTTAATTAAAAATGAAATTTTTGGACTTGAATTTTGGGACGTTACAAGTTGTTATCAGAGCCCTGGTTTGAGGGATTCGGACACGCCCTAGGGGGTGTCTGGACTCAAACTAAGGGGATAAAATATTTTTACAATAAAATGGTTTTCTAAAGATCTAAACGGAAGGATTTTAAGAAAGACAAGGTGTGTGATGCATGCGACCAACCGAGCTCAAGTAAGTTTTCCCAAGATACCCATACATGGTATGTTATGCTATATGGCTTTGATTCGGAATTGCATGCTAGAATAGGACTAAGGATCTAGGAAGATGCATGTTGTGCCTGATACATGATTCTGATAATTGCATGCTAGTTAGGGCTAAGGATCTAGGAGGATGCTTTATATGCCTGTTGTATGAGCTGTATGCTAGGACTGTTTAGTCAGTAGTAGGATGGCCTGTATAGGTTTGCCTGATTTGGTTACTCGATGCACGAATGCTGCTTGCTTTGTGCTATGGGGGTTCTGGCTATTTCCAACTAACTAAGGAGCGGATATGTATCGGTACCGGCAAGTTAGTTAGGGGTAATGGTAGGGGCTCCTGGTGTAGCTGATGGCGAAGAGTAGGTCCGAGAGTTCCCTAGGGAAGCCTAGGATGAGGTTAGTGGAAAGGGTATCGGTAAAGGGACTTGGTGAAATCGAAGCAATCCTTGAGGAGAGCACGGGTAGATGTGGAAGGTAGTATGGGCCCGTACTACTGAAAGCAGAGGACCCGTACTCGAATCAAGGAAGGCCTAGATGAAACCGGGAACCTTGGAGGGTGTGTTAGATCTCTCAAGTATATGTATGATCCTGACTTTTATGCGTGCATTTTCAGCATGGTGACCACCCGACTTTGAGCAGGAGGTTCCGGATCAGGATCAGGCTTGGGTTCGGGATCCGAGCAGGTTCATGACGGGCTACGCGAGTTCATCGCGTTTGAGATCACGAGAGGCATCCTTGAGTCGACCCCTATCATCTTCGGGTCGATCAAGGAGCGGATTGTTGAGCTGATGGAGGATTGTCTCCGATCATTCAGGAGTGATATGGCGTCTAGCCAGGTGCGTACGCGCACACTATCCTTTAAGGACTTTCGTGGAAGTGGTGCGCCGGATTTCCATGGATTGAAAGACCCCATTGCTACTAGGAGATGGATCGCAGACATTGAGTTTGCACAACTGACGAGCTTCTACCCAGAGGGGGCGAAGGTGAGATATGCAGTAGGATGCTTGCGAGACAGGGCTAGAGATTGGTGGGAGTCTGTTGGTGACTCATTGGGAGCCTCGGCTGTTGAGGCTATGACTTGGTCGAACTTTGTGACCAGATTCAGGGCGGAGTTTGTGCCAGCTGTGGAGCTTCAGCGGCTGGCCAAGGAGTTTTTGGATATGAGGCAGACTACGGAGACTGTGGCGGAGATCACCGCCAAGTTCCGAGAGAGGGCATTGCTGGTGCCTCACTATGCGGGTGATGAGGATATGAAGAGGACCCGCTACCATGACATGCTACGAGCTGACATTCGGGAGCATGTTAGTTTTTCAGCTTGCCCTACCTTGGATTCCATGATTGCTAGGGCTAGGGAGAGGGAGATTGATGTGGAGCACGTCCAGAAGAGGAAGGCAGTGGAGGGGCTAACGACTGGGGCTTCGGGGAAGAAGCCCAAGGGATCTAATGGTAGGCCGAAAGGCCAGGCAGGACGGAACCGTTGTGGGAAATGCGGTCGGTCACACGAGAGAGCTTGTCGCACTGGGCCGGGTTCAAGCTGCTATAGGTGTGGCAAGGTGGGGCATTTTGGCAGGGATTGTACTGCCCCCGTCCCTGCAGTACAGATGACAGACCTGATTTGCTTCCATTGCAATCAGAGGGGCCACAAAAGGGCCAATTGCCCGAGATTGACAGTAGCGTCAGCAGCAGTGCCAGCAGCGGCGCCGGTCTCATTGACAGCGCAGGTTACAGATGGCCGGAAGGTCAAGGCAGAGGCTCCAGTGGTGAGGAGCCGAGCATTTTAGCTGATAGCCGAGGAGGCACGCGCTGCAACCGATGTGGTGATGGGTATGATTCTTTCCCTCTGATTTATGTATATGATGTTTGTGATATTGATATGTGCTTTGTTTAGGATTGTTCCATGTGAACGGCATCCTAGTTCTGGTGTTGTTTGACTCG